>NC_069503.1:6805476-6980476 GCF_027579735.1 Bombina bombina | reverse complement strand
CACGTCTTTCTTGACGATCCAATCGCTAGCCCCACTGTCCTCCCAACCTGGCTCAAAAATGCTCCCAGGCCAAACATGGAGGCATCTGGACCCACTCCATGTGCTGGCTGGCTTTATTTTGTGCTGGGGTTTGAGTGGTGACTGGGAATGCCTCCTCAAGTATTGATCCAGTAGATGCTGCAAAGGCTGGTGTCAGCTGACCCAGGTCATTTTCTAACAACACTTCAACCGTATATATGGTATAAAGTACAATTTTGGTTGAATAGGTGGCTAGACCAGAAACTCCAAATAAACAATAAAATGGTGCTCTTTTTATATCAGGGTACAGATCGGCACGAAAACCCCAGTCTTATTAATACGGCAATCCTCCAAGGCAGATCACTGATTTTGGGTAATTGGAAAACCTTAAAAGCACCAAGTATTTCACAGTTGGTAAGAGGGATGAAGAATCAGATGATTTTGGAACAATATGATATCTATCTAGATGTAAATAAAGATATAAAAAGGTTTTTTCACAAATGGCTAAACATAATAGAAATTGAGTCAGTGGATGTACAACTTCAAATTATTAAACCTCTAATTAAGTAAAAAATAATTAGATCCATGATTGCCAAGGAGGAATTGCCAAGCGCCTGGCGTGCTCTGCTATAGGAGGTAGCATTGAACCTCAGTGGGGGTGCTCGCCCCCCCCCCCCCCGCACACCAGAAGCTAGTCTGACCCACTCTGATGGGAGTCCACACTGTTACATGTGGGTTTTTGTTGTGTTTTTTTGTTTGTTTGTTTTTTGTTTTTTTTTCTCTCCCCATGCCGCCCTTCCTAACTCTTATTCTTTGATGTATCATAGGTATATGGCGCCTGGGTTTTCTTTTCCTTTTTTCTTTTTTTCTTTCTTGTTTTTTTTTTAGGTGTTTGTACCCCTTGAGGTTATGTATGGAACAAAGGGGGACGGCAGAAAATTCTGTACAATTATGTATAATTATGGTTTTGATGTGGGGGGCAAGAAAGTCTATGTTATTGCAAGAACTGTATTTGTGTTGACAAAATGTGATTGACCCTTCAAACATATATATCTGTATAATAATTTATAAAACAATAAAAAGATTTAAAAAAAAAAAAAAAAAAAACACTACGAAATCTTCGCAGCTCAAAACAAATAACTCCTATACTACTCCATGGGGCCGGGGATCCACTCCGGTTTGACGAGCGGCGAGTTGCAAAGCTCTGAGTGCCGACCTGTGGTATCCTGGCGATCAACCCTGCGCCAAAGCTCCGGATCAGAGTAAGTTCCCTCTTGTACTGCTACAGCCCCATTATCCACACAGACAGGGGCCTATATATCTACATGCTACGACCATAGTCTTTACAGAATCTCAGTAACCATCTTTTGCTTTCAACGGTTGCAGCTAGCACTTTCAGTTTTGGCGCGAGTCGCCATTTTTTTTCACTGCTACTGTTACAGCACATAGTGCAGCCTAGCTTGCCATCTAGAGACAATATTAACAGCATAACATGCTATGACGACCCACAAAGCTGGAAAATATCTGACTCTTCTGATCCTCAAATAAATGATGGGCCATAATGTACAGGGGAATTTATAACATAAAAGACGCAAGATAGTAACCTCTTGTCATTCCATTTTCTCTGTATACGCCCTAGGAGCGTTGGCTAAGCTCTGAGCACATCCCATCAGGAAAACGTTGCCTCACCTTAACTATTTAATTACCCCTCAGCAGTGGTGTTATTTTCTTTGTATTTGGACTTTTTGTCTTTTGGGCCCAAACAAGCCTTATAGCTACTGTGAAGGTGACTGAGATAGAGAGCAACTCCAACTCTAATATTTGCAACTTTGAACATTATTCCAATCTACAAATGATTTGCTAATTGCACACCCTGTGGGGAGGGGGAGATCACAGGTCACTGGACCCCGGTATATACATATTGCACTGACTTATCTTTTAAGCTTGGCCTGCTTTTACTCAATTTACCACTGATATACGTGGTTTCAGTGTGTACCCTAAAAATCTATATAAATGGCGCAGCCTAATAAAAGAAAACCTAAACTAACTGCAGGTCCTAAAAGGACAGTGGCGGACCACTTCAACCCTATCTCACCGTCTACACATGAGAATTTCCAGGACAGCTCAGCCATCTCTGCACCTGTGTCAGATACGGTTGCCACTACCCTCTGGGCCTTACAAGATGCTGCCCCAGCAACTGTGACACCCACGTTTATTCTAACATCCCTACAATCTCTGCTTGAGACGCACCATTCATCCTTCCAAACCCAAATAACTGCCTCACTAGCAGATCTAGGGTGAGACCTAACCTCTACCTCAGAACGTCTGGATACTGTAGAGAGGAGGCAGGAAGATATGGTAGTAGACCAAGCTAATGTCCTCTCTTTTGCCCAAAATCTGGCGGAGCAACTTGCTACATTAGAAAACAAAATGGCGGATATTGAAGATCGTTCCCGCCACAATAATTTACGTCTGCGGGGAATCCCTGAGAGTGTGGCCCCGGGTGACTTGATCACCTTTTTGGCTGAATTCTTCAGCCTCCTTGCACCACCTTCTACCTTGAGTGAGGGGCTCATTGACAGGGCACACAGAGCCTTACGCCCCAGAAGTTTAGCTTCTGACAAGCCAAGGGACATCATCTTGAGATTACATTTCTATACATACAAGGAACGGTTAGTTAGAGCCTCTTTAGCCAAGCCTGCCTTGCCGGATCAATTCAAGGACATCAACATCTTTGCAGATTTGTCTTTCCATACTCTTCAGCAACCGAAATCATTTGGAGAATTTACTAAATTCCATAGAGCTCATAACATAAAATATAGATGGGGCACCCGACCAGACTTTTTATTCTTAAGGACAATCAACAGCATGTTGTCACTACGTTGGAACAGAGTCAACATCTCTTGAAGATATGGAGTTTTCAATCACCACACCATGCCCCATAACAAAGCTCATTGGATCTGTCGGTTCCACAATGGGACCAACTTCCACAAAGACACTCCGATAATTCTGTTACCCCAAGCCAAGCTCAAGAGGAGGAAGATGGCTGAACAAGGATGGTAAATAGGGTAATGTGTTCACACCCATCTTTAGTCTAACATCATATTAAGACTGTAAGTCATCTTTGACCAGCGGAGTCCTGTTGCTCCCCATTCCTCAATGTACTATATAAGTGAGTCAGTGTAAATGTACCTGTTTTTCTCCCTTTTTTGTTTTTGTTTTATGTTCCGCCTTGTCTTATCTCGTTTGTTACTTGCTTCCTAGTCTCATATATAATGTTATATTGCTGGTCATATCTGTTTCACAAATGTTTTATAAGCTGTACACATCGATTTAAAATGTTAAGGTATAGTTGTATCTTAAAGTTTAATGCTGTTCTTGTCCCAGTTATTATTATATTGATGCATTGTAATCACCTCTGCCAATTGCACTGCTAATGCAGCTAGTTCAATTTATTTTTATCTTACGTCATTTGAGTGAAATACCAATGCAACCTATTCCCGTGATCCCAGCTCCCATCGTAGCACGACCTCATGACCTTTCCCTCCCCCCCCCTTTTTCTTCTTTCTCTTCTTCTCTTCCCCTCGGTGCCCTGGAATCCTATCTCCCCCTCCCTCCTTTTTTCTTTTTTTTCCTCTTCTTCTTTTTCCTCTCTTTTTGTCTTTTTCCCTCTCCCCTCCCTATTGCTTAGTTGACAGTAATTACTGCCTGCTAGTACCTGTCCCCCCCCCCTCTTAAAGTACTCTGAATTGTGTTTCAGGGGCTACATACGCGGTTTATCTTTTATACATACCGCATTTATTTATTAACTCTTTTGTTCATACCATTGTTTTAGAGACTTTGCTGAGTGCTCTTGGTTTGTTTGTTTTTTCTTCTTCTTCCCTCCTCTCCTCCCTCCCTCTTTTAACCCCACCCCATCCCCTTACCGCTAACCTTCTCCCTTAACACCCTTCTACACAGAAACAGGGGATATTGTAGAAAAACCATGCCATACAATTGTGTTACCCAAAATGTGAGCGGGCTTAATTCCCCGACCAAACGCAGCATATTTCTTCGATCTTTAGCTAAATCTAGAGCCCACCTAGTTTTTATTCAGGAAACTCACTGGGTAAAAGGTGCGAAGATACCTATGCAATCTAAGTTGTTCCCAGTGGTTGAGGCCGTTAGCTTCTCTCAGAAATCTAGAGAAACATAGAAACATAGATATTGACGGCAGATAAGAGCCATAGGCCCAGCAAGTCTGCCCCACCTTACCTAACAGTATAAACTTATCTAGTTCGTAGGATAGCCCTATGCTTGTCCCATGCATTTTTAAAGTCCCCCACAGTGTTTGTTGCTACTACCTCTTGAGGAAGTTTATTCCATAAATCAATCACTCTTTCTGTAAAGAAGTGCTTCCTCAAATTACTCCTGAATCTACTACCCTTTAGCTTGAGCTCATGACCCCTTGTTCTTGAATTTTCCATTTTATGTAAAATACCCACAGCCTCAGTTTTACTAAACCCTTTAATGTACTTGAAAGTTGCTATCATATCACCTCTTTAGAGGGACGGCTATTCTCATACATAAGGATGTCTCCTATGAGAGCATTCTCATTGAATCGGATCCTCAAGGTAGATACTTGATCCTTATCTGTAAGCTGGATGGTGTCACTTATACATTGGCTTCTTATTATGTACCCAACAAACAACATATTCGATCATTACGTAAATTCCTCCAGAAATTGGAGTCTTTATGCCAAGGTCTCTTGCTACTTGCCGGAAACTTTAATATTGTCTGGGACCCTCATTTAGATAAGAAGTCAAATGTGACTCGTAAATCAATTAAGCCCGCAACCGAACTTTCACACAAATTCCAGAACCTGATATATCAGTTCAACCTGTTTGATATTTGGCACGCTCTTAAAGCCTCTGCCCGGGACTACACCTATTTCTGCTTGGTACATCATTTGTATTCGCAGATTTCTTCTTCTGTGATCCAGGACTTCTAGATAGTGTGACCCGCTCCTGGATCCCCCAATGTCCATGGTTCATTTTACTCTGCACTCCTCAGTGGAACTACAACGCTCTCCAACATGGCGCCTGTTCCTTCACTTATTTTCCTCCCCAGAGATTGAGGTCTCCATTACTAAAGATCTTAAGGAGTTCCTATTATTGAACGATACCCGCGAAGTGGATGATTTCACCCTGTGGGCCTTGTTAAAGGCGTATATTCGAGGCTCATTGATAAGAATAGCGGCAGCATTAAAAAAACGTAAAGGGGAAACCTTGGCACAACTCCTAACGAGCCTCCGTAAAATATCAGGCGAACATAAAGTTAATCCCACAATCCCACTCTCCAAAAAACTGGCGGACCTCAAAGCACAGATAGTTAGGTTAGAAAATGAAAGGTCAGCGGAGAGGCTTCTTAGGCTTAAAGAAATCAATTACCACAAGGGCAATAAGGCTGATTGTTCGCTAACAGGTTTCGGCAAAGGACGGCGGCAGCACGTATTCCCACGTTGAAAGTGGGGGTACAACATATCACCAAGTTAAAAGACATTGGTAACGCCTTTGCAGAATACTATGCCTCCCTCTATAATCTAAAGCAGGACGACACACTCCCGCCCCCAACTCCTGATGTCATTGACGCCTTTCTTACCAACTTTAACCTCCCTCTGGTCTCTCAAGACCAAGCAGACTTTTTGCAGAACCCCATTTCTGTTTTAGAGATTAAGACAGCCATTAAATCTCTCAAAACCTTCAAATCGCCGGGGCCAGATGGCTTTTCAGACTTATTTTATAAAAAATTCCAAACACAGCTAATCCCCATTCTAGCTCATTTCTTCACGTTGGCGAGTTCCCGAGATACCTTCCCGGCTGAATTTCTGCAAGCTATTATCATCACTCTCCCGAAACAAGGGAGAGATTCGACGTTATGCGAGAGTTATAGGCCTATATCATTGTTAAACCTTGACGTCAAGCTATATGCCAAAATATTAGCATCACGCCTTAATACTCTCTTACCCACATTAATTGACCCTGATCAGGTGGGTTTTGTCTTGAGACGCCAAGGACCTGATAATACAGGAAGACTCCTGAACGTCTACTTCGAGGCCCATAGAATGCATTTGTCCTGTGTCACCCTGTCTTTGGATGCTGAAAAAGCCTTTGACAGGGTGGACTGTGGATATATGTTTGCAGTGTTGCAGAAGTTCAGACTCCCGGGGTCCTTTATCACATCCATAGCAGCGCTATACTCTAATCAGTCAGCAAAAGTCAAGGGGCTGGGATTTTGTTCTGAGCCTTTTTTAATAGCTAATGGCACGAGACAAGGGTGCCCGCTGTCACCTCTTATATTCGCCCTTATAATGGAACAACTGGCTGAGGCCATTCGATCTTGTCCTCAGATCAGAGGGATCGATATACACCATATAGAACAGAAAATAGCACTTTTGCAGATGATCTGACAGTACTTGTTTCTGATCCTCTCACTTCACTACCCCATCTGTTTTCCCTGTTAGAGAGATTCGCTCTAGTTAGCTACTACAAGCTCAACGTTCTTAAAACAGAAACATATACTATAAATATTCCAGAAGAAACTCTCGGCATACTTAAAAGTAGATACAAATTTCTGTGGTCCACATTACACATTAAACACTTAGGTAATATGTTTATCCCATAATATACCGACCATAATTGACCTAAATTTCTCCCCCTTACTATCTACCATTGAAAAATCTACCGAAACATGGAATGTCCCATCACTATCTTGGCTAGAGCGAATAGCAGCATTTAAAATGAGCCTTCTCCCCAAATTAACTTATCTTTTCTGATCCCTACCCATCCCAATCCCCAGATCCACAATTCATAAATTCCAGCAGCACTGTAATAGGTTTATTTGGCATAATAAGGCCACTAGAATTGCTACTAGCATCTTGCAACAGCCAGTATTGGTGGGGGGGGGGGGGCGGCGGCTCCCAACATATTACGATACCATGAAGCTGCCAGACTATCCCAAGTGACTCAATGGGGTTCGACCTTAAAAAGCAGATGGGCCGAAATTGAACAGGCATCTATTACATTGGGGTATGTTTTAAGGGACCTGATATGGATCCTCAAGCATACCAGACCACCCGCCCTCTTTCTTAACCTTATCAAAAAGTTGAATTTGAAATTTTTGGCCAAGATTCATAATCTGACTAATATCGCCCCTCATCCATCACCATCCCACTCACTTAGAGGGCTGTTACTATCTTTACCTGATACTCACCCGAATCTTTGGTCTAGTTTGGGCTTAACCAGTGTTGCAGACCTCTATGTAGGGGATACGTTGCTCACCCTCCAAGCCTTCCTTCGGAAGTTCAACCCGCCTTCTATTCTACATTTTGAATTTTGGAGACTACGTAGCTTTCTCAAGTCATGGGGTTTTGATAGAGGCTCCTTGAGAGCCAGAACTAGGTGGGAGATGAGGTGGGATTCAACATCTCCTCCTACAAGACTACTGTCTCTTTCATACCTAGATATTCTAAATCCTCCGCTTTTTTATAAATATCCCCCAATAAGACACTGGGAAACTTCCCTTGCTCTCACACATGAACCACAACTTTGGAGAACTGCAACTCAACTAACTAAAAAAAGCTGTTCATTGTACAACCTTATATGAGCTGTTCCTTAAAGTTCTACTACAATGGCACATGACGCCTATTCACCTATTTAAAATCTTGCCCGCCAACTCTCCCAAGTGCTGGAGAGGATGTGAGGCATTGGGGACCCCACAACATATTTGGTGGTCTTGTCCGCAAATCTAACCCCTTTGGCAAAAAGCAACCCAGTACTGTACCACGAAAGGCATCCAGATACTGCTATCACCGAGCATTAGTCTATTTCACATATTACCTACACACCTGACTTTGCCACAGAAACTATTTTGTATCTACTTATTTCTAGCAATAAAATTGGCTATAGCCCGAATGTGGCTTCAGCGGGCCTCACCCTCTTGGGAACAGGTGGTTGATATTTTAAGGTTCGTAAAGACGATTGAATCATATGTTTCCCACATACACAGTTCGGAAAACCTCCAGATTATGATCTGGGCATATGGTCCGGAGTAACTCCCAGCTGCAAGCCCCATTTCTTTCTACATTTATAGTGTCCCCACATTGACTCTACACTGTAATACCCTATGATTATATGAGTAGTCTTGCTTATCCCCCTCCTCTCCCTTCCCTCCCTATCCTCTTCCCTAGTATGAAACTTTCCTCTCCCTCCTCCCTTTTTTTTTTTTGTTTCCTTTTTCTATTTATAGCTCAGCGCGGACCTAAAAAGGTCAATTTAGCACTCTATACTTAAGCACACAATGGTTACATAATGATGTTGGTAAGAACAGCTCTCTTATGGTTCTATGTAATATATGTAAAGTACCAATTCATCTAGACAAACGGAAATAAGGTTGTCTCTTTATATATGGTTGGTCTTTAATGCTCCCACCCGGATGGTTATGGGGAGTTTTGGATACCCATGGACAATGGACTGTGCTAATCAGCAAACTCCCCACTGGATGTATTTACTCTGTAAAATATGGTACATTGAAATTGTTGTACTTACTATTTATTGATGCTACTCACATGCCTGTTCTTGTTGCTATTATTGACATTTACCTGAATAAAAACTATTAAAAAAAAAAAAAAAAGAGAAAATTGTGGTTCACAAAGCCAGCTCTTGGCTTAGAGGCCCACAGACTCTGCAGGGAGAGGTGCAGCCAGAATCCAGGGTCAGAACCTCTGCTACTGGTATACCTGAAATAATCAGACAGGACTACCTGTTCCAGAAGGAACTACTACTAATGCTTTATCTCACCCAGGACTAGCTTTTACAAACACACCAGTAAGCTTATGGTGACACACACTACTTAAAATATAAACATAAAAACATATAGGAAACAATATAATAAAGCAATATAACTTTGCCAACAGGATGGAGGATTTAGGTAGTTCTAAACAGTAAAAATAATAACCATCTGTTTTCAAAACACTTTTGAAGAATGTTACAGTGCAGAGACAAATGCAAACTCACGTGTTTTCACCTCAACCTTATGAGGTATAGATAAGACTCTGAGTGTAGATTATCCACTAAGGAAGGCAATCCAATCCCCTTGCGCCTGCGACTGTATTCAACTCCTCATATACAGTCCTCACCTCTCCGGCAGAACTTTAACCACTTCAAGAAAGGGGGGGGCTGTAATGTCTGTCCTGGAGCAAACAGGTAAGAAGCTGTACTGCTGGGAATCCGGTTATTATGAGCCTCCTGCCGCCGCCGCACACTCAATAACTATCCCGGAAGAGACACGTCTCCCCGAGTTGAGCTTTCCCCGTAACCACTCACTTACTGCTCCAGTGGCCGAGCTGCACTTCCTATGCGATGACGTCGAGCAGGGGGTCCTAGAGCAGCTTCCGGTCGCTCTATATGCGACCCCCTGCTCGACGTCATCACTGTGCGCATAGGAAGTGCAGCTCGGCCTCTGGAGCAGTAAGTGAGCGGTTACCGGGGAAAGCTCAACTCGGGGAGACGTGTCTCTTCCGGGATAGTTATTGAGTGTGCGGCGGCGGCAGGAGGCTCATTATAACCGGATTCCCAGCAGTACAGCTTCTTACCTGTTTGCTCCAGGACAGACATTACAGCCCCCCCCTTTCTTGAAGTGGTTAAAGTTCTGCCGGAGAGGTGAGGACTGTATATGAGGAGTTGAATACAGTCGCAGGCGCAAGGGGATTGGATTGCCTTCCTTAGTGGATATTCTACACTCAGAGTCTTATCTATACCTCATAAGGTTGAGGTGAAAACACGTGAGTTTGCATTTGTCTCTGCACTGTAACATTCTTCAAAAGTGTTTTGATATACTACACCAGGAGGTTTCCTTTGCTGTGCGCCCTTCCCTCTTCTGTTCCAGAATTTCTTGTCTTGAGGTGTTTTCCTGTATACAGGGGGACTACTTTTACCTTTGGGATTAGGCTGCAGGCGGATGAAACCAACTTTGACTCCGTCCAGATACCACTATTGCTAACATTGGTGCTATTGGAAGAAAGGAAAGGGAGACCTACACACATAGGACAATACTGGTATTTCAATTTGTAGATTGGGACTTTCCTAGTTTATAGCGCTGTATCACCCTGTTTATATATATATATATATATATATATATATATATACACACACACAGATATACACATATTCATTTATCTAATTTGTGAGCTAGACTTCATAAATTTACCAAATATATTTAAATAAGTATTCATGTCTTTATGGCTTATCATTTAGGCATTGTCTTATTAAAAATATATGTACATGGGCTTTAACGGAGAGAGATAATTTATATATATACATTAATCTCCATATATTTCATTTAATATTTTTGTTTAACTAAAATGTACCAGTTTAAAATGAAATCCTCATCATTTAGATAGATACTTATTTATGGGAAATATATATTATTGAATATAGATAGGGGGCGCCATATAGAAAATTTCTTAGAGAAAAGATGTGTTGCTGAGTACTGAAAAAATATATTTGGAAAAAAATCTGTGGAAAAAAGTGTGTATCTATGTGGCAGAATTTTTGTTATAAATAAACAGAAATGTTTCAACGCTAAGGTGGTGTTTGTGTTATGTCTCAAACAGGTAAGTGATTCTGAGATAGAATATAGTGGAATTGATAATGGTAATGGTAGTGCTTATAAAACTTGGTGATGTGATGCAATTTATAACATAAAAATAAAGGTAAATGGTCAGGTGAAAAAAACGGTGATTAATAATTATAAAATAATGCAAACCCAAAAGTGTCCATCAGTGATGCCAAAAATAAGATAAAAGTCTTATGAAAGTTCAATCAATCAAACAGGCGAAATCCGTGCGGCGAGGCTGCTTCTCTTGGTGCTGTCGGTGAGTCAGAAATCTAAATGGTGAAGAGAAAAAGAGAGCGCCTCATAGTGCAGATATCTCTAGACAGGTAGGAAGATTTAGTATAAACCAAAAGACAGGTACTCACAAGTGGAGTGGCACTTTCCGTTAAAAAAGTGCATACAGGCAGGCTAACATTCTCAGCAGTCAGCACGCTGACCAAAGCGATAAGGTGCTGGTCTCTCGGTGTCTTACGATCCCAGGACAAAATTCCCAAACTCTCCTTTGTTGGATGCCGTACTCGGTAAGGTGTTTGTTTATTTATTCCAGTTGGAATCGGAACCTCTTAAGCAGTAGTAAACAGTGTGAACTGTTATAAGGCTGAGGTATGCGTCTCTTTGCACAAGAAAATAAAATAAAACTCAATCCAGGCTGAGTAACTGGAAAAAAAGGGGTTTTATTTTTGGAGCTGATAACGCGTTTCTCGGCCGTTAGCTCCTGGCCGTTTCATCAGATCAATTACATACATTGTTAACAGGTACATTTAAAAAGGTGTACATATCACCTGATTGGATAGAGCAGGACCAATAAGCATATTGGTAACATTGTTGCAAAGAGACGATTTTGTTAGACATTCTTCTAAGTGGCTGAATGGAATAATTTCTAAAAAATGTAACAACAATAGCTAACTGGTTAGATAAAAACATATGTCTATATAAAATATCAAATAGGAAATATTGTTAAAAACATATTAAAATTGTTTAGATAAATTTATGTCCAAAAATTTTTTCTGTCTTAATCAGAAAGCGAAAAAAACGGAAAAAATGGAAAAGGCGAAAAAAGCGGAAAAAAAATCTGCAAATAACCCAGATTATTTTTGTTTGTTGAAAAAGATGTCTACGCTATTTAAATATATATATTTACTTAACGTATTTGCCGATATCTGTGAGTATATAAAAAACTCAACAAGATAGGTTTATTCTAGTTCAATAGGTGCTGGTTTTTTATATTTGTTCCTTAATCCTAGAAGTAAATAGGGACTTAGTGTTTTGTCTTTTGGGGAGTTTTTTTGTGAATGCTGAATATAGGCAAGGTTTGATAACGCCTAGAACAAATGATTTTCTACATGTTTATATCTTAGTATGATCTATAGAGAACAGTTATTTGTAATGATGTAATAGAGGATGAAAGCAATTATGGCTACCGATGTATTTGTATATATGATATTAACATCTTTTATGTTCAGTATAATGATGGACGCCGAAAATACAAATGAGACAGATGTACTATTAGTTGAAGGCAGCTAGATCTAAATTGGAGTTGAGGCCTGCTGGATACAAAGTTTTAAGTTTGTGTATCCAGAAAGTCTCACGTTGTCTGAGTGAGATCATTCTGTTATAGTCTGTGGAGGGGGGGATGAAGTCTATCGGATAAAATTTGAATATGGATGGGTTGCCCCCATGTTTGTGGAGGCAGTGTTCAGGTATACTGTGTTTGATAGTGGTCTTTTTACAGTTCTTGCAATTGCGCCAATGTTCCCCCCAGCGTGTCCTAGCTTTCCTGGAGGTGCGACCCACGTATTGTACCCCACAAATGCATTCTAGGACATATATGACATAACTGGAGTTGCAATTGAAAAATCTAGTTATTTCAAAACTTTCTCCTGTTGAGAATGATTTAAAAGTTTTTTTACCTGAAGTAATATATTTGCATGTTTGGCATCTCTTCATGCCACATTTATATATTCCCACCTGTTTTAGAAAAAGGTTTGCTTTTTTTGTTGTTTTCGGATTAGAAACTGTATGTTTTACTTTTTTTACTGGGGGCCAATTTACTTCTTAATGTGGGCGCTCTGGTATATACAATTCGGGGTTGTTCTGATAATAATGGTTTTAGAATTGGGTCTCTACATACTATGTGCCAGTGTTTGTTCAAAATATGTTGAATTTGTCGATAATTATTATTGTATTGGGTTATGAAAAGAGGATCTGACTGTAGGGTGTTAATGATATTGCTTTTCCCAGATTTCTTCTCTAGAAGGATGTTTCTATCTAATGATCTAGCTTTGTTTAAACAGTCATCTAGGAGTTTTTTTTGGGTATCCTTTGTCAATAAATCTCTCATATATGATGTTACTCTGTTGTTCGAAGGTTTCTAGGTGTGAGCAATTTCGTTTAATCCTTTCGAATTGACTATAAGGGATATTTGCTAGCCATTTTTTATGATGGTTGCTAGTGAAATTGAGATAGCTATTGCTATCCACACTTTTGAAAAAAGTTTTTGAACAAAAAATACCCTCATTATCCCAACTTAAAGATAGATCTAGGAAATCTATTGTTTTTTCCTGTATAACTGATGTAAAATTGAGACCCATTTGATTCTCATTGAGCGATGCAACAAAAGCTGTAGCTGATGTTTGATCCCCTCTCCATAGAAAGATGAGATGGCCGTTATATAGATGATCTCATCTTTCTATGGAGAGGGGATCAAACATCAGCTACAGCTTTTGTTGCATCGCTCAATGAGAATCAAATGGGTCTCAATTTTACATCAGTTATACAGGAAAAAACAATAGACTTCCTAGATCTATCTTTAAGTTGGGATAATGAGGGTATTTTTTGTTCAAAAACTTTTTTCAAAAGTGTGGATAGCAATAGCTATCTCAATTTCACTAGCAACCATCATAAAAAATGGCTAGCAAATATCCCTTATAGTCAATTCGAAAGGATTAAACGAAATTGCTCACACCTAGAAACCTTCGAACAACAGAGTAACATCATATATGAGAGATTTATTGACAAAGGATACCCAAAAAAACTCCTAGATGACTGTTTAAACAAAGCTAGATCATTAGATAGAAACATCCTTCTAGAGAAGAAATCTGGGAAAAGCAATATCATTAACACCCTACAGTCAGATCCTCTTTTCATAACCCAATACAATAATAATTATCGACAAATTCAACATATTTTGAACAAACACTGGCACATAGTATGTAGAGACCCAATTCTAAAACCATTATTATCAGAACAACCCCGAATTGTATATACCAGAGCGCCCACATTAAGAAGTAAATTGGCCCCCAGTAAAAAAGTAAAACATACAGTTTCTAATCCGAAAACAACAAAAAAAGCAAACCTTTTTCTAAAACAGGTGGGAATATATAAATGTGGCATGAAGAGATGCCAAACATGCAAATATATTACTTCAGGTAAAAAAACTTTTAAATCATTCTCAACAGGAGAAAGTTTTGAAATAACTAGATTTTTCAATTGCAACTCCAGTTATGTCATATATGTCCTAGAATGCATTTGTGGGGTACAATACGTGGGTCGCACCTCCAGGAAAGCTAGGACACGCTGGGGGGAACATTGGCGCAATTGCAAGAACTGTAAAAAGACCACTATCAAACACAGTATACCTGAACACTGCCTCCACAAACATGGGGGCAACCCATCCATATTCAAATTTTATCCGATAGACTTCATCCCCCCCTCCACAGACTATAACAGAATGATCTCACTCAGACAACGTGAGACTTTCTGGATACACAAACTTAAAACTTTGTATCCAGCAGGCCTCAACTCCAATTTAGATCTAGCTGCCTTCAACTAATAGCACATCTGTCTCATTTGCATTTTCGGCGTCCATCATTATACTGAACATAAAAGATGTTAATATCATATATACAAATACATCGGTAGCCATAATTGCTTTCATCCTCTATTACATCATTACAAATAACTGTTCTCTATAGATCATACTAAGATATAAACATGTAGAAAATCATTTGTTCTAGGCGTTATCAAACCTTGCCTATATTCAGCATTCACAAAAAAACTCCCCAAAAGACAAAACACTAAGTCCCTATTTACTTCTAGGATTAAGGAACAAATATAAAAAACCAGCACCTATTGAACTAGAATAAACCTATCTTGTTGAGTTTTTTATATACTCACAGATATCGGCAAATACGTTAAGTAAATATATATATTTAAATAGCGCAGACATCTTTTTCAACAAACAAAAATAATCTGGGTTATTTGCAGATTTTTTTTCCGCTTTTTTCGCCTTTTCCATTTTTTCCGTTTTTTTTCGCTTTCTGATTAAGACAGAAAAAATTTTTGGACATAAATTTATCTAAACAATTTTAATATGTTTTTAACAATATTTCCTATTTGATATTTTATATAGACATATGTTTTTATCTAACCAGTTAGCTATTGTTGTTACATCTTTTAGAAATTACTCCATTCAGCCACTTAGAAGAATGTCTAACAAAATCGTCTCTTTGCAACAATGTTACCAATATGCTTATTGGTCCTGCTCTATCCAATCAGGTGATATGTACACCTTTTTAAATGTACCTGTTAACAATGTATGTAATTGATCTGATGAAACGGCCAGGAGCTAACGGCCGAGAAACGCGTTATCAGCTCCAAAAATAAAACCCCTTTTTCCAGTTACTCAGCCTGGATTGAGTTTCATTTTATTTTCTTGTGCAAAGAGACGCATACCTCAGCCTTATAACAGTTCACACTGTTTACTACTGCTTAAGAGGTTCCGATTCCAACTGGAATAAATAAACAAACACCTTACCGAGTACGGCATCCAACAAAGGAGAGTTTGGGAATTTTGTCCTGGGATCGTAAGACACCGAGAGACCAGCACCTTATCGCTTTGGTCAGCGTGCTGACTGCTGAGAATGTCAGCCTGCCTGTATGCACTTTTTTAACGGAAAGTGCCACTCCACTTGTGAGTACCTGTCTTTTGGTTTATACTAAATCTTCCTACCTGTCTAGAGATATCTGCACTATGAGGCGCTCTCTTTTTCTCTTCACCATTTAGATACTTATTTATACATAAGGCTTATACATATATAGATCTCCCTATGTGGGCATCTCATTTATTAGTGTATGTTACTGATGAGGCATAATGAATTATATAGTATTTTACAATAGTTTCTCATTATATGTATATCTTAATCTGTCATGACTTCTCAATGCATGGTGATACCTGGGAGTATAATTTGGTCAGGTAATCAGTATATATATATTTATATACAATACATAAATGTACAAGTCACATACATTATATATATATATATATATATATATATAAACACAGTCCAGGAACCCAGCACTCGCACAATATGCCAACTCCCAGGGTGCAATAGCCAACAAGTAATACACAATCCTCAAATAAGCAAGCACTCACTGGCGTTTGTAAACAGGCAAAATTTACTTGCGGTTAGTACAATTTAGTACGTAAATTAACATTTTCGGGCCATAGCCCATCCTCAGACTTACAAAAACTAAGCAACTTACCACCTCTTATAAGTGCCACATCTGGGCCAACGCTAGAAAATAACAGAAATACCAAAAGTTAAAAACATATATAAAAGGGCTGCATAGAACATAAGAGCACATCAACATAAGAAGCATACAGGATATACATCAAATAACGGTATATACATAAATGCCTCAATAACAATAAATGCATTAACAGTGTATATGTATCCTAAGGTTATAACCGCACTAACTGCAGCATATTGCAAGGCATATCAAATTGAATATATAACATACCGGAATAGATATATACTCCGAACCTGCTCCTATTTTATGTGGAATCAGGACTATAGAAGAGCTATACATAAGAGGCACCAATAAAGGTGCATAGGAAAACGCATGTTAAACACATGTTAAACACATAGATAGATCACCACACAGTATGAAATATATCAGGATGAAATATATGGCACGTATGGAAGTTATGCTAGATGAAACCTATACATAATAATTCATAATGTCCAGCTTATCATACTATCAGGAAGAGGCACACTAACTAACCGGGAATTGTACTACCCACATCAAACAAGACTTCAAGATTCCAAATTGGGCCAACATTAACAAATGCATATATGTCTATATGGGAAACTTTAAATCTTTAGGCCAGTTTGAAAATAGGGCCACCCAAATGGAAGTCCCCATTACTAGAGTACATAGACCTACAAGCTGGAAACAACCGACTAAATGCATAATGGTAATTAATAAGCTCTTTGCGCACATTCTGGGAAGGAGGGTGGTATAAATTACCCAGATTAACTTATAAGAAACAATGCAGGTCGAAATTGATGTTTAGACCTCTCGGTATTAGAGTCTCAAGTGTGAAAATCCACTTGGATTCTCTCTGGAGAAGAATCTTGCCCCTGTTACCTCCCCTCACTGGTGCTGGCACATGGTCAATAATCATGTATCTCAAATCCGAGACACTATGCTTATGAAGTAAAAAATGCCGTGCCACTGGCTGTTCAGAGCTCCCAGTGTTGAGAGCTAACCGTATAGCCGACCTATGGTTGGCCATACGAGTACGTAAATCGTCTTGGGTCTTCCCTACATAGAACAGCCCACACGGGCAATGAATCATGTATACCACATGTGTAGTGGTACATGTGACCCTGTAGTGGATGTCAAATCGTCTGTTCCTCCAAGGGTGTACAAAAAATTTCCCTTGGGACAATCCACTACAGGTCACACATCCACTACACCGGTAGCATCCGTTCCTGTTGCTGCCTAGCCAAGTTCTGTTGGTATAACTTGGTTTGTTATCTGTACATAATAGTAAATCACGTAAGGATCTACCCCTCCTGTAACCAACCATAGGAGTATCAAAATCCTTAAATGGCAGGGCAGTGTCAGATCTGATAGTGTCCCAATTCTGTTTGAGTATCTTCGGTACTTCCATCTTGTCAGGTGAAAAGACTGTAGGGAAAATGAGTCTCTTCTTAGTAGGGTCACTGACTTTTTTCACAAGGTATATCCTGTATGCTTCTTATGTTGATGTGCTCTTATGTTCTATGTTCTATGCAGCCCTTTTATATATGTTTTTAACTTTTGGTATTTCTGTTATTTTTTAACGTTGGCCCAGATGGGGACTGGTAGTCCTGTGCGCACATGCGCAGTGGCGTATTGGGACTGATCGTTTTTTCGGATGCGGCAGAGCGTCTTCACTGAGGGGTATGATGGTGGCACTTATAAGAGGTGGTAAGTTGCTTAGTTTTTGTAAGTCTGAGGACGGGCTACGGCCCGAAAACGTTAACTTATGTACTAAATTGTACTAACCGCAAGTAAATTTTGCCTGTTTACAAACGCCAGTGAGTGCTTGCTTATTTGAGGATTGTGTATATATATATATATATATATATATATAGAGAGAGAGAGAGAAATACATATGCATATATATATATTCATATCATACTGGTTATTTCATATACTTAATTCCATATTTAACTTATTGATACGTTCCCCTGGGATGACGAGTTTCAGATGAGTATAGTATTACTTTCTTTCCTAAGATATGGTGAGTCCACGGAATCATCAATTACTAGTGGGAATATCACTCCTGGCCAGCAGGAGGAGGAAAAGAGCACCACAGCAAAGCTGCTATATATGCCACTTCCCTTACCCATAACCCCCAGTCATTCTCTTTGCCTGGTGCAAGGAGGAGGTGAAGTTTTGGTGTCTGATCTACAGTCAAGATTTTTTTATTTTAAAGCAGAGTAGGTTTGCTCTGATCTTTCTAAAGGGTCTAGCCTTAGCCCATGTCAGTCTCTTCAGTAGGGCAGTGGTGGCTTTTAAGGAATTGGGAACTTGTGGGGTACAATCCTCACTGCGTTTCCCATAACATTTTGGTGCCCTATTTAGATAGCCTGAGTAGGTTTACTCAGTCTTTCTGTATTTCCACAGGTCCATGTGAGGGATGGCATCCTCTCAAACCAGGTGAGCTGTCCTGCTGCCGGACAGATGAATATTAAGGTAAGTGCCAGTTTTATTTTTCTATGTAGCAGGGAAAAATGTGGCACTTATTCAGCTGAAACGCTGCAGGGGGACATTTTTTATTATTTCTGTCAGGGTGCAGGTTTTTATGGCAGTTTTTGCAGGCACTGTTAGTGAAGAAGTTATTTATTTTATTGATGGCTCAGTGAGGATCTGTTTTTAGTAACAGATTATGTACTTTTATTGGGGGTTTTATTGTTTGTTTTTAGGCCTGTTTTCAAGAAAGTTGTTAAACAAAAAGGCTTTTTTTTGCCAGTTGCAGGACCGCCCCTTTTAGGGAGGTTCTGATTCTTTGATGTCAGTTTTTTTTGGCGCTTTTCTTCACTTCCTGCAAGAGTGAGGTGCGCATATTTCAGATGGCGCTGCTGTTTAGAAGGTTTCTTGGTGTAAACGGATCGTTTTTTCCCCTCAGTTTGCTGCGGGTTGCAGGACAGGTAGGGCACCTCAG
The DNA here is from genome assembly GCF_027579735.1 of Bombina bombina. Lineage (NCBI taxonomy): Eukaryota > Metazoa > Chordata > Amphibia > Anura > Bombinatoridae > Bombina > Bombina bombina. The sequence continues at coordinate 6,961,305 of NC_069503.1, read as the reverse complement.
TAATTCTGCTGAGGTGTAGCGTGTTACCTGGGGTATGTTTTCTTGATTTGGTAAATTTAAAGGGAACATTTATTTAAAAACGTTTTTTTGGTTCTGTATTATATCCTAAAAAAACATAATTTATGTAAGAACTTACCTGATAAATTCATTTCTTTCAAATTAGCAAGAGTCCATGAGCTAGTGACGTATGGGATATACATTCCTACCAGGAGGGGCAAAGTTTCCCAAACCTTAAAATGCCTATAAATACACCCCTCACCACACCCACAATTCAGTTTAACGAATAGCCAAGAAGTGGGGTGATAAGAAAGGAGTGAAAGCATCAAAAATAAGGAATTGGAATAATTGTGCTTTATACAAAAAAATCATAACCACCACAAAAAGGGTGGGCCTCATGGACTCTTGCTAATATGAAAGAAATGAATTTATCAGGTAAGTTCTTACATAAATTATGTTTTCTTTCATGTAATTAGCAAGAGTCCATGAGCTAGTGACGTATGGGATAGCAGATACCCAAGATGTGGAACTTCCACGCAAGAGTCACTAGAGAGGGAGGGATAAAATAAAGACAGCCAATTCCGCTGAAAAATTAATCCACTACCCAAATCAAAAAGTTTCAATTTTTATAATGAAAAAAACTGAAATTATAAGCAGAAGAATCAAACTGAAACAGCTGCCTGAAGTACTTTTCTACCAAAAACTGCTTCAGAAGAAGAGAAAACATCAAAACGGTAGAATTTAGTAAAAGTATGCAAAGAAGACCAAGTTGCTGCTTTGCAAATCTGATCAACAGAAGCTTCATTCCTAAAAGCCCAGGAAGTAGAAACTGACCTAGTAGAATGAGCCGTAATCCTTTGAGGCGGGGATTTACCCGACTCCACATAAGCATGATGAATCAAAGACTTTAACCAAGACGCCAATGAAATGGCAGAAGCCTTCTGACCTTTCCTGGAACCAGAAAAGATAACAAATAGACTAGAAGTCTTTCTGAAATCTTTAGTAGCCTCAACATAATATTTCAAAGCTCTAACTACATCCAAAGAATGTTAAGAGAATTCTTAAGATTAGGACACAATGAAGGGACAAAAATTTCTCTACTAATGTTGTTAGAATTCACAACTTTAGGTAAAAATTTAAATGAAGTCCACAACACAGCCTTATCCTGATGAAAAATCAGAAAAGGAGATTCACAAGAAAGAGCAGATAATTCAGAAACTCTTCTAGCAGAAGAGATGGCCAAAAGGAACAAAACTTTCTAGGAAAGTAATTTAATATCCAGAGAATGCATAGGTTCAAACGGAGGAGCCTGTAAAGCCCTCAGAACCAAATTCAAACTCCAAGGAGGAGAAATTGACTTAATGACAGGCTTGATTCGAACCAAAGCCTGTACAAAACAATGAATATCAGGATGATTATCAATCTTTCTGTGAAAAAGAACCGAAAGAGCAGAGATTTGACCTTTCAAGGAACTTGCAGACAAACCCTTATCCAAACCATCTTGAAGAAATTGTAAAATTCTAGGAATTCTAAAAGAATGCCAAGAAAATTTATGTGAAGAACACCAAGAAATGTAAGTCTTCCAGATTTGGTAATAGATCTTCCTAGACACAGATTTACGAGCCTGTAACATAGTATTAATCACTGAATCAGAGAAACCTCTATGACTAAGTATTAAGCGTTCAATCTCCATACCTTCAAATTTAATGATTTGAGATCCTGATGGAAAAATGGGCCTTGAGATAGAAGGTCTGGCCTTAACGGAAGCGTCCAAGGTTGGCAACTTGCCATCAGAACGAGATCCGCATACCAAAACCTGTGCGGCCATGCTGGAGTCACCAGCAGTACAAATGAACGCTCCATTAGGATTTTGGAAATCACTCTTGGAAGAAGAACTAGAGGCGGAAAGATATAAGCAGGTTGATAATTCCAAGTGACAACGCGTCCACCGCTTCCGCCTGAGGATCCCTGGATCTGGACAGATACCTGGGAAGTTTCTTGTTTAGATGAGATGCCATCAGATCTATTTCTGGAAGCCCCCAGATTTGAACAATCTGAAGAAATACCTCTGGGTGAAGAGACCATTCGCCCGGATGTAACATCTGGCGACTGAGATAATCCACTTCCCAATTGTCTATACCTGGGATGTGAACCGCAGAAATTAGACAGGAGCTGGATTCTGCCCATACAAGTATCCAAGATACTTCTTTCATAGCCTGAGGACTGTGAGTCCCCCCTTGATGATTGACATATGCCACTGTTGTGACATTGTCTGTCTGAAAACAAATAAACGATTCTCTCTTCAGAAGAGGCCAGAACTGAAGAGCTCTGAAAATCGCACGGAGTTCCAAAATATTGATTGGTAATCTCGCCTCCTGAGATTCCCAAACCCCCTGCGCTGTCAGAGATCCCCATACAGCTCCCCAACCTGAAAGACTCGCATCTGTTGAGATCACAGTCCAGGTTGGACGAACAAAAGAGGCCCCTTGAACTAAACAATGGTGATCCAACCAACAAGTCAGAGAAGAACGAACATTGGGATTTAAGGATATTAATTGTGATATCTTTGTATAATCCCTGCACCATTGGTTCAGCATACAAAGCTGGAGAGGTCTCATGTGAAAACGAGCAAAAGGGATCGCGTCCGATGCAGCAGTCATGAGACCTAAAATTTCCATGCACAAAGCTACCGAAGGGAAAGATTGAGACTGAAGGTTTCGACAAGCTGAAACCAATTTCAGACGTCTCTTTTCTGTAAGAGACAAAGTCATGGACACTGAATCTATTTGGAAACCTAAAAAAGTTACCATTGTCTGAGGAATCAAGGAACTCTTTGGTAAATTGATCGTCCAACCATGTATTTGAAGAAACAACACAAGTTGATTCGTATGAGATTCTGCAGAATGTAAAGACTGAGCAAGTACCAAGATATCGTCCAAATAAGGAAATACCGCAATACCCTGCTCCCTGATTACAGAGAGAAGGGCACCGAGAACCTTTGAAAAGATCCTTGGAGCTGTAGCTAGGCCAAAAGGAAGAGCAACAAACTGGTAATGCTTGTCTAGAAAAGAGAATCTCAGGAACTGATAGTGATCTGGATGAATTGGAATATGAAGATATGCATCTTGTAAGTCTATTGTGGACATATAATGCCCTTGCTGAACAAAAGGCAGAATAGTCCTTATAGTCACCATTTTGAATGTTGGTATCCTTACATAACGATTCAATATTTTTAGATCCAGAACTGGTCTGAAGGAATTCTCCTTCTTTGGTACAATGAACAGATTTAAGTAAAACCCCAGGCCCCGTTCTGGAACTGGCATAATTACCCCAGCTGACTCCAGATCTGAAACACATTTCAGAAACGCTTGAGCCTTCACTGGGTTTACTGGAATGCGTGAAAGAAAGAACCTTCTCACAAGCGGTCTTACCCTGAAACCTATTCTGTACCCTTGTGAAACAGTGTTCTGAATCCAAAGACTTTGAATTGAATCGATCCAAACATCTTTGAAAAATCGTAACCTGCCCCCTACCAGCTGAGCTGGAATGAGGGCCGCACCTTCATGCGGATTTGGGAGCTGGTTTTGACTTTCTGAAAGGCTTGGATTTATTCCAGACTGGAGAAGGTTTCCAAACGGAAACTGTTCCTTTAGAGGAAGTGTCAGGCTTTTGTTCCTTATTCTGACGAAAGGAACGAAAACGATTAGCAGCCCTATATTTACCTTTAGATTTTTTATCCTGAGGTAAAAATGCTCCCTTCCCCCCAGTAACCGTTGAAATTATTGAGTCTAACTGAGAACCAAATATTTTATTACCTTGGAAAGAAAGAGAAAGCAATGTTGACTTAGAAGTCATATCTGCATTCCAAGACTTAAGCCATAAAGCTCTTCTAGCTAAAATAGCTAAAGACATATACCTGACATCAATTCTAATGATATTGAAAATGGCATCACAAATGAAGTTATTAGCATGTTGAAGAAGTTTAACAATGCTATAAGCATTATGGTCTGACACTTGTTGCACTAAAGCCTCCAACCAGAAAGTTGAAGCTGCAGCAACATCAGCCAAAGAAATAGCAGGTATCAGAAGATTACCTGAACATAAATAAGCCTTCCTTAGAAAGGATTCAAGCTTCCTATCGAAAGGATCTTTAAACGAAGTACTATCTGCCGTAGGAATAGTAGTACGTTTAGCAAGAGTAGAAATAGCCCCATCAACTTTGGGGATTTTATCCCAAAACTCTAATCTATCAGATGGCAAAGGGTACAATTTCTTAAACCTTGGAGAAGGAGTAATTACTTCTGAAATAGCATCAGGAACTGGAAAAACTTCTCCATATCTAAAGCAATCAACACTTCCTTAAGTAAAGAATGAATAAACTCCATCTTAAATAAATATGAAGATTTATCAGTGTCAATATCTGAGGTAGAATCTTCTGAATCAGATAGATCCACATCAGAAATAGATAAGTCAGAATGATGGTGGTCATTTAAAAATTCATCTGAAATATGTGAAGATTTAAAAGACCTCTTACGTTTAGTAGAAGGAGGAATAACAGACAGAGCCTTCTGAATAGATTTATTCTTTAACATTAACAGGAACATCCTGAACATTAGATGTTGAAGGAACAACAACAGGTAATGAATTATTACTATTGGAAATACTATCTGCTTTTGATAGCTTATCATGACAACTATCACAAACAACAGCCGGAGGAACAGTTACCAAAAGTTTACAACAAATGCACTTAGCTTTGGTAGAACCGACATCAGGCAGCGCTTTTCCAGAAGTAGATTCTGATCCAGGGTCAGGTAGTGACATCTTGCAATATGTAAAAGAAAAAACTATGACGCCGGAAATGACGAAATTTTTTGCGCCAAAAAAGTCTCGCGCCAAGAATGACACAATAAATAGAAGCATTTTCTGCACCCGCGAGGCTAACAGCCCGCAATTTTTGAAAAAAAGTCAATTGAAAATTGAAGGTAAGAAAAATTAAATTTATATGCATTTTTCCAAAATGAAACTGACAGTCTGAATGAAGGAATACTGAATATCCTGAATCATGGCAAATATAAGTTTAAACACATATATTTAGAACTTTACATATAAAGTGCCCACCATAGCTTTGAGTGTCATAAATAAAATAAGACTTACTTACCCTAAGACACTCATCTACATAAAGTAGATAGCCAAACCAGTACTGAAACGAGAATCAGTAGAGGTAATGGTATATAAGAGTATATCGTCGATCTGAAAAGGGAGGTAGGAGAAGAAATCTCTACGACCGATAACAGAGAACCTATGAAATAGATCCTCTAGAGGAAGACCATTGTATTCAAATAGGCAATACTCTCTTCACATCCCTCTGACAGTCACTGCACTCTGAGAGGAAAACCGGGCTTCAGCCTGCTGCGAAGCGCATATCAACGTAGAATCTAGCACAAACTTACTTCACCACCTCCATGGGAGGCAAAGTTTGTAAAACTGAATTGTGGGTGTGGTGAGGGGTGTATTTATAGGAATTTTAAGGTTTGGGAAACTTTGCCCCTCCTGGTAGGAATGTATATCCCATACGTCACTAGCTCATGGACTCTTGCTAATTACATGAAAGAAAGTTACATTTTTAATTTGCTTCTTTTTGTATTATGGATCCAGAGGCTGTGCAGGATGTTACCTGTAGCTTATGTTTTGATGCCCAGGTGGAACCCCAGTACCTTTTTGTTCTTCATGTACTGAAAGAACTTTTATAGAAATAGACTTTTTTGTGCCATCATTAGCTAAGGTGGATGCTGTTCAGGAGCCTCCTGTTTCAGATGTGCTGCAGCTTTCTCCTCAAGCGTCCCAATCCTATTCATCTGCACATGCAGTGCCCTGCGTTTCCTCTCATGCTCCGTCTGGAGTTATTTTGTAAGATATTGTTGCCCAGGTATCCTCTGCGGTATCTGAGGCACTGTCTGCTTTTCCCATGCTGCAGGTAAAACACAATAGGAAATTTAAAGAAACAGTAAGTAAGGTTTCTGATCCTGAAGTGGCTAATCAGAGTATTTCCTCTCAGAAGTCTGAGAATGAAGATTCTTCGGGTGCATCTGAGGGTGAAATTTCGGATTCAGGCAGTATAATTCCTTCTACTGATGCTGAAGTTGTGTGGAAGGCTTGCTCAACTAAGAATTGGTTTAAACATTTATTTTTTATGTACCTCTGATTTCACAAATGCTTTTAAATGTACAGATTGGTTTGAACTTTGTCTCCAAGGATGTTGCTATTAAGGCACTGCCACAGCTTTCTTCTTTTATGTCCCAAGCCTATAAGTGCCCTGTGGTTCCTCTCAATCTCCTGTAGGAGTGTATTTGCTTACAGAAGTTGCAAGCTCAGGTATCTTCTGCAGTCTCTGTGTCTTGGTCTGTTTTCCTCTACTTCAGGGAAAAGGCAAGAGGACATTTTAAGTCTCCGATAAGAGGGTTTCTGCTCCATATGCTGCTGCGCAGGTTTGTCTTCTTCCAAATTAGTGGGGAGGATTCACCGGTAGTTCCTGAGGCTGAAATCTCAGATCTGGACAATATAATTCCTTCATCTGTTACTGAAGTGGTTGTTTGCTTCAAAGCCTATTGTCAGGAGGTCTTGGCTGACTGGATGACACCTATCCCTATCGTTGTCTTTCCTTCAGAGTTTTGTGAACTTTATCAGTTTTATATTTTTCTTTCCTCTCTGGAAGGGTTCTAGACATGCTGTGAGATGTTCACAGGATTGTTATAGAGAATCTGGGGATATTTCTCCCTGTCTCATGTCCGTTTTAGGATTTCCTGCCGCTATTTCTCTTGAAATGCACGGTGTCTTTAGTAGAAGGGAACTTTCTACTTTTAATCAGACAACTTAGATCTCTGCAGAGATAATCTAGTTTTATTTCTGACATAGGTAAGAAGCTGGAGGTTAAAATTGTTCATTTAGAGCAATGTCTTGCTGTACTAGCCGCCAGGCATTGTGGCTGAAATCTATGGTCAGCTGAGAAGCCTACCTGTGGTTTAGTGGTACAGCTTAGGCTTTATTGTTCTGTAGTTGCAGATTAAATTCTTTCTGTTTCCTCCAAAAACACGCTTCTAGTGTCTCCTTTTGAGGATGAGACTTTGTTTAGGTCATGCCTTTTCGAGTCCAATCTAAGTTTTCCTCCCAGGGGCAGATTTCTCTTTGTAGAGTATCTGCAATCCAAGTAGGATGAGAGGCATTCCTTTAACTGGATTCAGGGTCTTCATCTCTGGAGTGACAGTTCCAGGCCCAGTTTGGGAATGGGATATAGGTATTTACCTCATATATTTCAGATTCTTAGACCTGAGAGATTTATTGTTTCCTTAATCAAAATCTTCTCTAGTTTTCTTAGTTTGCGCCATCCCAGTCAGACCTTTAGGTCTTGGGATATTGCAAGTGTGTTTTTCTGGACAATATATAGTTCAGGTATCATCCTGACTTCGAGCTAACTCTCTTTTAAGAGATCTTGTCCAGTCTTCTTTTCTGGGGATGGGAAATTAATCTGGAGAAGAGTTCCCTTGTTCTTTCCACAAGGGTAATTTATTTGGGACTACCGTCACAATACCCTGAATGCACCCAATTTCGTTTGATCTCAGAAGTTATGCAGGGTCAGTACCTGGATGGGAGACCGCCTGGAAACACCAGGTGCGGTATGCTTGGACCTTTATTTGATTCTTTATCTAGGAGAAGTCTTTCAGAGGTCAGAAAATCAAGGATTTATTCATTCTCCCCACTCTGCAGTCTTCTGTCCGGCCAACAGTAAGCTCAAGTGGCCGGTGGATAGCTTAGCCACCTTGCAACCAGGAGGTTGGGAGTTTGGCTTTAGCTGCAGTTGATATTTCTTCACTTTTCTGTGACCCTGTGTATGGATGGAATTGGTCTGATGGTATTCCATGGACATCATTCCTTTTGCTATTTTCCATGACATGGAGAACTTTTGGATCTGTTTTAAAGGATAGATTTAGATCAGATGACAAGAGACTTTCTTCCGTAGTATTTTTTCAGGAGTATCTATCTCCGGGCGTGTGCTTCTGGAGATATTCCTGGGTGATGTGACCACGGATGCCAACCTGCTGGGCTGGTAAGCTGTCTGGGTCTTGTTTAAGGATTATGGACTCAGAAGTGTCTGCTCTCTTCTTTAAACATCTTGGAGTTTAGAGCAAATCGCAATGCTCTGATGACTTGACCTCAGTTGTCCCTAGCTTGGTTCCAGTTGGACAATATCACCTCAAGGGTTTCTATCAACCATTAGCCATGTAGGAGGTGACTTGGATTGTTCATTGGGAGGAAGCTCACATTTGCTGTCGGTCATCTACTTTCCAGGGGTGGACAATTGGGAGTCGGACTTCTAAACAGACTGATAATTCATCCCAGGGAGTGAGCATTTCCATCTGGAAGTGTTCTCTAGGTAGACCCTCACATGGGGGGTTTCAGGAGTTGGTTTCTGTGGGCGTTTTGACAGAACGTCAAGTTTTGAAGGTGCGATTTATGGTCATGTGATCCGCAGACCGTAGATGTTCTGACGTTTTTCTAGATTTTCAGTCTTGCATACCTTTTTCCCCTGTGTTTGATCTCTTTCCATGAGTCATTACTCATATTTTCAGGTGAGAGCGTAGGTGATTTTATTAGCCCCTGCATGGCCTCGCAGGATCTGGTATGCAGACCTAGTGGAAATGTCGTCTCTTCTCCTTGGAGACTACCTCTGAGGAAGGACTTCTGATTCATGGTATTTTCCTTTATCTAAATCTCTAAAGATGACTGCTTGAAGATTGGACGCTTAGTTTTGTCTAAGCGGAGGTTTTTCTGAATTTTTTATCCTTTCTCCAGGGTGGTCTGGAGAAGGGTTTGTCAGTCAGTACCCTGAAGGGTCAGTTTTCAGCATGGTCTTTTTTGCTACATAAGCATCTGGTAGACGTGCTAGATGTGCAATCTTTTTGTCAGCCACTGGTCTACATCAGGCTTGTGTTTCAGTCGGTTGCTCCCCCTTAGGGTTTTACCCTTGTTTTTAAAGTTTTGCAGTAGGCACTGTTTGAGCCTTTACTTTCCATAGATAGTGCTAAGCACTTTCCCACCTGGGTGCTAAGATTTTTTTTTTTTTAAGTTTTTTTTTTTATTTTTTGAACACATTTTTAACTCTTTTTTTTTTTCTAGACCCCCACAACTTACACTGTTGGAAAAGTTGGGTGATTACCTTTCTAATGGTGGGTCTTGGGGGTCTGTAGCTGCTTAGATGCCTTAGATACAGGCTTCTAAGCAGCATGCCCCCTGCTCCTATACTTAACATTGTTAAGTATTAATAAAGTTACGCAGTGACGTCACCACGTAAAACGGGAAGCCCCAGTGATGCCTCTCACTCTACAGGCACGATTGCTGGGGTAGGAGCGGGTGGGAACCCCCAGATCTCCCTTTAAGGTGGGAAGAGTGCTAGTGACGGCACCAGAGTGGGAAACTCTGTGAAGGCTCAGAGCCGTCATTAGCACTCAAAGGGTTAAGTTGTTATCTTGGAAGGTTTGGTTTCTCATTGCTATCTTTTCTGCTTGGAGATCTCAGTTTTGCAGTGCGATTTGCCTTATCTTATCTTTCATGCAGTTAAGGTGGTTATTCGTACTAGTTAGGTTTTCTACCTAAGTGGTTTCGGATAGATATATTAATAAGAAAATTATTGTTCCTTTTCTGTGTCCTTATCTATCTTCTCATAAGGAACATTTGTTGCACAACATTGATGTTGTGCATGCTTTTATTTTCTATCTACAGGTGACTAAGGATTGTCGCCAGTTTGCTGTTTGTGTCTCTGGGAAACATAAAGGTCAGAAAGCTTCAGCTACTTCTCTTTCTCTTTGGTTGAGTAATATTATGCGTTTGGTTTATGAGACTGCTGGACAGCAGCCTCCTGAGAGAATTTAAGCTCATTTCAGTAAGGCTGTCCTTTATTCTTGGGCTTTTAAGAAGGAAGTTTCTATAGAACAGATTTGCAAGGCTGCAACTTGGTCCTCTCTGCATACTTTTTCCAAATTTGATATTTATGTCTGAGCTGAGGCTTCTTTTGGGAGAAAGGTTCTTCATGCAGTGGTGCCTTCTGTTTAGGTTACCTGTCTTGTCACTCCCTAATCATCTGTGTCCTCTAGCTTGGGTATTGATTCCCACTACTAATTGATGATTCCATGGACTCGCCATATCTTAGGAAAGAAAACATAATTTATGCTTACCTGATAAATTTATTTTCCAGATATGGCCCACCCTTTATTTTAAGACAGTTATTTTTAACTAAAACCTCAGGCACCTCTACATCTTTGTGTTATCTTCTTTTTCAATTTGCCCTTCGGCTGAATGACTGGAGGTTATGGGTAAGGAAAGTGACATATACAGCAGCTTTGCTGTGGTGCTCTTTGCCTCCTCCTGCTGGCCAGGAGTGATATTCCCACTAGTAATTGATGATTCCGTGGACTCACCATATCCGAAAATACATACATTTATCAGGTAAGCATAAATTATGTTTTTGTTTGTATGACTGTTGAAAAGGTTAAAACCCTAGACCTGCGGATACACCTAGAGTGAATTTACCCCTGACTGCTATGGACGGGAATGTTACCGGCCCTCCTGGTGAAGCCGGGAGCTATAACTTTCTACACGCCGGCGTAGATACTTCCCTTCAGGCTAACAAGAGTGACAGCCATACCAAAGTCACACCTACAATACTCCATGGCACGGAGGAGCTGTGGCGCAAACTGAGTCTTCCATATCTCTCTGTGGTGAACGGAACGACAAGCCGTGGTGTGGTCCATGAGAGAGCCCTTTCTGTTCACATTGCAAAGGGTTCGTTTCTGTCATTTTACCCTGCACACAGTCCTAATACAGGCACATTAGTTCCCCCCACTGGACTAGACTTGTTTCAGGCTTTCTGGTACCGCCTTGGGGTAGGTTGAACGAGGGAAGGAACTTATGGCAGTTAATGGTGTCCCTCACATTGAAAGGAACGTTCCAAGCTTTAGTACACTATAAGAATGATAGTACTATATCCCTCTCTTTGCATCTGAGAACTCCATGAGGGTCTTCATATAGACACCTGGTTCTACTGCTACTTTTCCCACCCGGGACAAACTCACTTTGTAGATTGTGACAGTGTCTACTATATATTTCTCTAAACCACTAATAACAGAGATTTGTCAAACTTTTGTTCTCTTTGTAGTTCAATGTATATTTAATAACTTTTATTGCTCTACCTATGTTTATACTCTTTTATGTAAATTTCTCCTAGAATATAGGGTATATACCACCTGTACTCATTCACTTGTAATACGGGCTTAGATTTAAGCAGTAGACACCCCCAAAGCTCACCCAGCTAACACAGTTGATAATATCATTATTTCCATGCACCCTTGTAATCATTGTCATTATTGTATGTTAGTGTGTAGTAACCTTAATTTATGTATATCTCTCTTAGATTATAAGGTGACATATATTCATTTATTTACACTAGGGGACAGGAATGTAGAGTAAGTTACCTTTAAGTTGACATGGAATCTGAAAGCATTATTACAGTGGACCTTGACTTACATTTAGATTAGATGGTTTACCTTTACAGCACAAAAGTGGGTTATATTAATCACATTTAAGACAGATAGACCCAAGTTAATGCGTTTAACTGCATCTTTCTAGTGTGTTCCAAATAGTTTCTAAGTTACAGGCAAATATTAGGTTTGAACTAACAAAGAGGGCCCCTATTATTGGTTCCTGAGCTTGTAATGTGGAGCTGCCGAACCTCTAAACTTAACTTTGGCGTCTACCTAATCTCTACTTATTTCCACTGGAAGTAATGATATCCTACTAAAAAGCTATTTAACATAACTACGGGTCTTAACATGTGTTAGTCATCACCTTGAAATCTTGTTCCCCTATGATCCATAAAGTACCTAAGAATTTTATTCCCAGAGAGTAGGCCTTTTCTCTTGTTATTAAAGGGACATTAAACACTTTGAGATGGTAATATAAAATTATAAATTGTATATATAAAACAGCTCTGCAATATACTTTCATTATTTATTTTGTCCCCTTTATCTGTAATTCCATTCTGAAAGCTTTTCAGTTCCTGTTAGAAATGAAAGTGCAGAACACTGTTAAATCCAGCACAGCCATTGGCTGCACACTCTAGTGACCTATTTATAACTGTCCCTAATTGGCCACAGCAGAGAAGGTAACACAAGTTACAACATGGCAGCTCCCAGTGTTTTATAGACACTAAAACTTTACACTTATTTTGTCACTTTTTAAACAACTAATGAAACTTTAAAAAATACATCTACATGGTACTCATGGACTAATCTTTTCTTTGAATGCATCATTCTATCTAGCATGTATTTAGTGTTTAATGTCCCTTTAAGTTACATTCCAAGTAGACAATGTTTACTTTCTGCTACCTACGTACATGAGTTAGCCTCCTGTTTAGCATATACTCCTATAGGATTTCTCAGCATGCATATATCAAGATAGCAGTTTATATACACAAGACTTTGGAAGTTTATAATGTTATGGTTACATATCTTATACTCACCTGGAGATGGTCAAGTTCTGTTTACCTGTTTCATTACCAGTGTTAGGACCCTATATTATGCTTGGAGGCACACTAAACCCGAGTCCTACCCTGACTGAGTGCCTTGACTAGGTAATACATCATGCAACTCAAGGTTAGACAATAAATACGCCTAGATTTAGAGTTTTGCGTTAGCTGTCAAAAGCAGCGTTAAGGGGTCCTAACGCTGCTTTTGGCCACCCGCTGGTATTTAGAGTCAGGCAGGAAAGGGTTTACCGCTCACTTTCAAGCCGCAACTTTTCCATACCGCAGATCCCATTACACCAATTGCGTATCCTATTTTTTCAATGGATCTTCCTAACGCCGGTATTTAGAGTCTTGGCTGAAGTCAGCGGTAGAGCCTCTACCGACAAGACTCCAGCCGCAGAAAAAAGTCAGTAGTTATGAGCTTTATGGGCTAACGCCGGTTTATAAAGCTCTTAACTACAGTGCTCTAAAGTACACTAACACCCATAAACTACCTATGTACCCCTAAACCGAGGTCCCCCACATCGCCACCACTATAATAAAAAATTTTTAACCCCTAATCTGTCGACCGCACACCGCCACCACCTACATTATCCCTATGAACCCCTAATCTGCTGCCCCTAACATCGCCGACACCTACATAATATTTATTAACCCCTAATCTGCCCCCCCCAACGTCGCCGCTACCTAGCTACACTTATAAACCCCTAATATGCCGACCGGACCTCGCCGCTACTCTAATAAAGTTATTAACCCCTAAACCGCTGCACTCCCACCTCGCAAACACTATAATAAATAGTATTAACCCCTAATCTGCCCCCCCCAACGTCGCAGCCACCTAACTTCAAGTATTAACCCCTAATCTGCCGACCGGACCTCGTCACTACTCTAATAAATTTATTAACCTCTAAAGCTAAGTCTAACCCCAATACCCCCCTAAATTAAATATAATTTTAATCTAACGAAATTAGTTAATAAGATTTAATTTAAGTATTCCAATTTAAAACTAAATGCTTACCTGTAAAATAAACCCTAATATAGCTACAATATAACTAATAATTATATTGTAGCTATTTTAGGATTTATATTTATTTTACAGGCAACTTTGTATTTATTTTAACTAGGTACAATAGCTATTAAATAGTTAACTATTTAATAGCTACCTAGTTAAAATAATTACAAAATTACCTGTAAAATAAATCCTAACCTAAGTTACAATTAAACCTAACACTACACTATCAATAAATTAATTAAATAAATTACCTACAATTACATACAATTAAATAAGTTAAATTACAAAAAAAACAAACACTAAATTACAAAAAATAAAAAAAGATTACAAGAATATTAGGCTAATTACACCTACTCTAAGCCCCCTAATAAAATAAAAAAGCCCCCAAAAATAATAAAGGTCCCTTACCCTATTCTAAATTAAAAAGTAACCAGCACTTTTACCAGCTTTTTGCGGGGCATGCCCCAAAGTAATCAGCTCTTTTGCCTGTAAAAAAATACAACCCCCCCAACATTAAAACCCACCACCCACATACCCCTACTCTAACCCAACTCCCCCTTAAATAAACCTAACACTACCCCCCTGAAGATCTCCCTACCTTGAGTCGTCTTCACCCAGCCGGGCCAAAGTCTTCATCCGATGGGGCAGAAGAGGACATCCAGACCGGCAGAAGCTTTCATCCTATCCGGGCAGAAGAGGACATCTGGACCGGCAGACATCTTCATCCAAGCGGCATCTTACATCTTCATCCATCCGACGAGGAGTGCCTCCATCTTCAAGACCTCCGGCGCGGAACATCCTTCTTCCCTGACGACTACCCGACGAATGAAGGTTACTTTAAGTGACGTCATCCAAGATGGTGTCCCTCGAATTCTGATTGGCTGATAGGATTCTATCAGCCAATCGGAATTAAGGTAGGAAAAATCTGATTGGCTGATTGAATCAGCCAATCAGATTGAGCTTGCATTCTATTGGCTGATCGGAAAAAGCCAATTGAATGCAAGCTCAATCTGATTGGATGATTGGATCAGCCAATCGGATTGAACTTGAATCTGATTGGCTGATTCAATCAGCCAATCAGATTTTTCCTACTTTAATTCCGATTGGCTGATAGAATCCTATCAGCCAATCGGAATTCGAGGGACGCCATCTTGAACTTAAAGGAACCTTCATTCGTCAGGTAGTCGTCGGGAAAGAAGGATGTTCCGCGCCGGAGGTCTTGAAGATGGAGCCTTTATTATTTTGGGGGGCTTTATTATTTTGGGGGGCTTTTTTATTTTATTAGGGGGCTTAGAGTAGGTGTAATTAGCCTAATATTCTTGTAATCTTTTTTTATTTTTTGTAATTTAGTTTAGTTTATTTAATTGTAGGTAATTTATTTAATTAATTTATTGCTAGTGTAGTGTTAGGTTTAATTGTAACTTAGGTTAGGATTTATTTTACAGGTAATTTTGTAATTATTTTAACTAGGTAGCTATTAAATAGTTATTAACTATTTAATAGCTATTGTACCTGGTTAAAATAAATACAAAGTTGCCTGTAAAATAAATATAAATCCTAAAATAGCTACAATATAATTATTTGTTATATTGTAGCTATATTAGGGTTTATTTTACAGGTAAGTATTTAGTTTTAAATAGGAATACTTTAGTTAATAAGATTTAATTTATTTCGTTAGATTAAAATTATATTTAACTTAGGGTTAGACTTAGCTTTAGGAGTTAATACATTTATTAGAGTAGCGGCGAGGTCCGGTCGGCAGATTAGGGGTTAATACTTGAAGTTAGGTGGCGGCGGCGACGTTGGGGGGGGGCAGATTAGGGGTTAATACTATTTATTATAGGGCTTGCGAGGCAGGAGTGCGGCGGTTTAGGGGTTAATAACTTTATTAGAGTATCGGCGAGGTCCGGTCAGCAGATTAGGGGTTAATAAGTGTAGGTAAGATAGCGGCGACATTGGGGGGGGGCAGATTAGGGGTTAATAAATATAATATAGGGGTCGGCGATGTTGGGGGCAGCAGATTAGGGGTTCATAGGGATAATGTAGGTTGCTGTGGTGTCCGGAGCTGCAGATTAGGGGTTAATAGTATAATGCAGGTGTCAGCGATAGCGGGGGCGGCAGATTAGGGGTTAATAAGTGTAAGGTTAGGGGTGTTTAGACTCGGAGTTCATGTTAGGGTGTTAGGTGCAGACTTAGAAAGTGTTTCCCCGTTGGGAGCTTAATGCTGCTTTTGTGCAGGTGTTAGGTTTTTTTTCATCCCAAACTGCCCCATTGTTTCCTATGGGGGAATCGTGCACAAGCACGTTTTGCCAGCTTACTGCTACCGTAAGCAATGCTGGTATTGAGGGTTGAAGTGGCGGTACATTCGGCTCAACGCTCCCTTTTTGGAGCCTAACGCAGCCCTTCAGACAACTCTAAATACGAGCATTGTCTTAAGGGTGCGTTGGGAAAAAAAGCTGCGTTAGCTACGCGGGTCTTTACCGACAAAATTCTAAATCTAGCCGTAAGTCTTTTTACCTGACCATAGATATCCACCAGTAGAAATAACCACCCTCTTATCCATGCTCCTCCCGCTTCCCTAACTACCCTACTGCCCTATTATAGAAGGTTCCCCCCCCTTTCTCCCCCTTTTACTCCCTTGCCCCCTACATCTTGAGCGGCTCTTGCCCGCTGACCTTTCTCTCTTCTCCTAAACATTGCAGCCCAAATGTGGCCGTTACAAAAGCCAACTCCCTACATCTTGTTAAAGGGACAGTACACTGTAAAATTGTTTTTATATGAATGTATTTTCAATGATTTGTTATACCAGCTGCAGAGTATAACCTTTATGAGAAATTGGATTTTTCAGTTTATTTGTGTATATGAAGTAGCTGGTTTTGTGCTTTTAAACCACAGCCTATTACAATGGGTTGAGCTTCAGCTAATATCAGATCTCATTATGTTATCACTTTTATGTACACACACTTGCTTTCTTATCTTAGATTTGTTTAGAAAACCAAAGCTCAATACTTAGAGAGAACAATGGAAAAGTATAATTTTATCACTTAACTATCATGCCCCCCACTGAACGTGTAATCTCTTCTGCTGGCTGTGTTTACTTTGGCTATTCAATAGAATATACTCCAGTATAGAAACTTTCAGTATAGGTTGGGATACCAGGCTAAATCAGCTATTTCAAATGCCAAAATAGGGGTAAAGGAGCTACTTGTCAACAATTTAAAACACCCCAGCAGGTACAATGAATCATTAGGTACAATTTAAAAGGGGGAACATTTTTGGGTGAACTGTCCCTTTAACATTAGAACAGACAGTTATGGAATATTCCCCAATGGATGTGGGGACAATACCTCGATTCATATAATATAAAATGAAGTTCCATTTTCTACAGCCCAAACCCTTATCTTTTACCACATCAAGACATGACAAGTGTCTTCACCTATACACACTCATCACACTCTGGTAAACTTATCTCTTCTTCCATACAACAACATCACAATATGACATCCTGTTCTAACTTACTTTTAGGCAGCTTTCCTATATTTCTGATCAAATAATTTTATTATTGCCTTAACAATCCTCAATATTAGAATATAGACTTGATGAGTGAAATTGCAGAATTTGTTTGGTCTTACTGAATAGTCTACATGTAACAGCATTGTATGTCATGCTTTGATGCAATTATTGTTGTTGGGCGAAATATGTATATTCTTTTTGAAACTTCAATAAAAAATTGTTTAAAAAAAAAAAAACCCTAGACCTGTATCTTACTTTGGCTAGTTGTGTTGGCCAGGAGAGGTGAAATAGACTACTAGGAGGATAGAAGTGCCAGCTACCCCAACTGAGGGTAAGCTATAATGGTTAATAAGAGAGAGCGATATGTGACTTTGAGACTATGCATGAGGTGGGAATCTATAGTCTATAACTGCCGTGAATAGAGAGTAAGAAGGGAGATCTGAGCAACACCTTAATGGAGGTGATACGGCAAAAGTTACATACCACGAAGGGCTCCTTTACACTAAAGTTAAAATGTCAATCCTAGATTTTTTATTGCAAGATTGTTGTTATACATGTTTTGTAAGTTACTTTTGAGAAATGTACACCAATAGTGTATGGACACTAGGCTTATATACTATACATGTTTTTAAATTTAAATTGTTGTACTGTTGTTATTGTTCATTGATGTTTTGTTACTGTGGTACTAGGCACTACAGTAGTAAAGTCCAGCAATATCCAGCACAAACACCAAAGGTGCAAGCCCCAAGGAGTTACTACCAAACTCCAATAAGTGAATAGTCAATGTACAAACTGGAAGCTCACCAAAATGCCAAAGTAATACACCCTTGATTACACACATGATTAAGGGGTGTATTACCCTGAAACGTCGTGGCTGTTTGACCCTGCTTTTCTAAGGAATAAAGAATTAACTTTGGCATTTTGGTGAGCTTACAGTTTGTACATGGACTAGGCACTACACCAAAGGAGAGATGGGGGTATTCAGGTGACAAGGAGATAGAAGGACCGATGGCCCAGAAGATTAGAATTATCTCACACAATGTGAGAGGCCTTAACACAGATGTAAAGCAAAAAAACAGCACTTACCCAATACCCTAGAGCAGAAGCAGACCTTATAATGCTGCAGGAGACACATTTCACCAACACAGTAATTTCTAAATACTGGTCTAAACATTTTCCATTACACTATCACTCAACAACTGACATGGAAAAAAGGGGAGTATACATCCTTATACATCAATCGCATCAGTTTAACACAGAGGAAGTAATTGCAGACCCATCAGGCAGGTATTTAATAGTAAGGGGGCACATCCAAAACACTCTAGTTACCATCTGTAATGTGTATGCCCCCAATGAGAAGCAGGATACATTTTCTTAGGCAAATATCGCAACTCCTGACGCAATGGTCCCAATCTTGAATCATACTAGCTGGTGATTTTAATATCTCTTTGTCTCCCTACAAAAACCCAACAGCAGCTAAACTAACCAATAAACAACAGAGCCATAATAATATTGTGAAAGCAATTAGGGAATCCTTAAACACGCACAATAAAATCTTAGACACCTGGGAGGCTAAATATGGACCAACACTAGACTATACATACTATTCATATGCACATAAATCTTATTCCAGGATGGATTATATTTTTGTCAGTCAGACAGTCATACCTAATGTCATCTCATTGTCTATCCAACAATGCGTGTGGTGTGACCGCTCACTCATACAAATAGAAATGACGGGTATTATAAACATACACAGACAACGTTCTTGGTCCTTTTACCCGACAATACTTAAAAACCCAACCTATACACAAAAGTATAACTGAGGCCCTAAAAGATTATTGGTCACTAAATGAGGGTACTACTGCTAACCCCATTAACACGGCTCACAAGCTGTTCCTTAGAGATTTATTAATCAAAGAAAAATCAAACACCACTAAAAAGGCTAATGAGACAATAGACAAACTGCAAACAGAGATAGGGGAATTGGAGAAACATCACCAACAATCATTATCTACATCTACTTTTAAGCTACTCCAAGCAAAAAGGCTCTAGCCAAAATCCTAGACTCCAACTCGATCAGAGCTATACAGACATTGAAGGCTAATTATTACTTATTCTCCAACAAGTCAGATAAATATTTAGCCCATAAAATAAGAGAAAGGATTAAGAATTTTTCTATCCCAATCTTACAAGAAGCGGATGGGGAACGCACTTCCCACCCACAAGAAATAGCGGACACATTCTCAGAATATTACACTAGTCTTTATGACGGTAAAAAAGTGGACCAAACCCCTCATACACAGGAATTGCTCAAGAAATTCTTGGCTAATGCTAAACTGAATAAATTAAACAAACAAGATAATGAGGAATTGAATGCAGATATCACTACAGGGGAAATTTTTACTAGCAATTAAATATTTGAAGCCAGGTAGAGCGGCGGGACCGGATGGCTTTTCGGGGGAGTACTATAAAATAGTTAAGTCAGTACTGGTTCCCCATTTGCAGAAATTTTCCAATGATGTCATGTTGGGCAAAGGAATTCCAACTGATCTGTTAAGCGCTAAAATTGTAGTCATTCCTAAAACAGGAAAGAACCCTGAGAAGTGCCAGAGCTATAGACCAATATCCCTGATAAATCAGAATGTTAAAATTCTCACTAAAGTCTTCGCCAATAGGCTCAAGAAACGTATCCCGCTTCTGGTCCACCCAGACCAGGTTGGGTTTGTATTAGGACAGGGAAGCACCAAATACTGTGAGGAGAAAGATAGCCTTGGTAGATCACCTGATGGGAACTGGAACACCTTCTCTGCTCTTTTATCTGGACGCAGAGAAGGCATTTGACAGGGTAGACTGGACTTATATGACTACAGTCCTGACAGAAATGGGATTTGGGGGGGGGCCTTTATAATAATAAAGGGGATATACAATAAAGGGGATATACTCTGACCCGACAGCAGCCATTAGGGCAGCGGGGGATGTCCCTTATTGACAGTATTGTTCGCCTTATGTATGGAACCAGTAACTGCATGTATAAGAAACAACCCAGACATTTCAGGGGCAAAAGTGAAAGACTCGGAGTATGTTATCACTCTTCGCTATTGATGTCCTACTAACTTTGATCAGAGCTTTGATCTCCCTACCCAATCTATATCAGACCTGTAGTGGGTCTTGGTACCCCAGACTGAGTACACCTGCTAAAGTCTGCTTGCTCCTTACGGAGCAGTCCTATTTTGACCCTCAAGCATTCAGTCTTGGCTAATGTTCTTGGGGTAGCTATAACAACTTGCAGCGGCTGTTATTCTAATAGCGGTGGAGGTTCATGGGTTGGCCTTTGGTGGGAGGAAGCTGACTTTAGCGGGTATACCCAGTCTAGGGTACCAAGACCCGCTACAATTGTTGGCAGCGGTGGGATCATCCCTGCTGTACAGGGAAGGTCCAAACCACCAAATAAATCCAAAGATACTCTAATTGCTGATCTAATGGAAGGCGACCAGTCCCACCCACTGCCCTTTGAGACCCCTGGTGAATCAGATTTTCAGCGGGAAGTCAGAGCACGATTGGCCCTTTTGGGCCCCGAGCCCACTCAGGAGAATGTTGAAAAAATTATGGCTGATGTGACTGCTATGCAGCAGGCTGAGAGAGAGTTTAGGCTCTGCATGGCCGAAATACAGCATCGTCCAGAAAACGGGGCCTCTTCTTGCCAGGGGGGCAACAAAGGAACAAAGAAGCTGCCCTTTGCTGCATTTAAAGTTTTCAACGATGCTAAGGGGGACATTGATGCATACCTGCAGGACTTTGAGAGGCAATGTATTAGATTGATCAGTACCAAACCAGGTGCCTAATCAATACTAAACTATGTGGCTCTGTAAAAACAGCTAAACTATAAATTAGATGGCTAAATAGTAAATAATCTTAAAAGTTCCTAAATAAGTAAAAAGTATATCTTCAACAAGATTGTATTGGAATATTCTTATATCAATAATAACCTCAGATAGTATATATATAATAATAAAATTCATTCATCACGATACAAATTTAATTTTGCAAGACAATTCATAAACTGATTAAAAACAATCCATAATCAATTCATCCTCTACGCTCACTTTTTTGCGATTAACGCTGAGTTTGTAAAAACCCGTAATACCAGCACTGTCTGTAAGTGAGCGGTGAGCATAAACTGCTCGTTAGCACCGCACCCCTGTTAACGCAAAACTCGTAATCTAGGCCAATATTACTAAAAAAAAAATGAGAATGGTTTATCCTTGAGACATAGCACACATATAGTGTAGTAAACCAATATACTCAGTCTCTGAATGAAATTCCAATTGATTTAGTGGAGATGCGACCCAGTATATTAAAGTCTCTTTGTTAGATATGCTCCAGCATTGCAATACAAATCCTATGCAGGACAAAGACAAGACAAGAGAAACTTGTCACAAGCAAGCAAATAATTCCAAATGAGGTGATAAACGTCTTACTTACACCGGAAGGTGTCGGACGGCTCCCACAGTGTGGTCCCAGTGGCTGTTCTTTAGTTGCTTACAGCAGGACACTCAATATTTTTGCACAGGTAGCTGTGCAGTTTGTTTAGAGAACGCTTGACCGTTTCGGCAATACTGCCATTTGGCATCTAGATTCAGTCAGCGTGTCAGTTCTAGCAAGTACGGATCCTCAGATGGATCAGAAAAAAGAGCAACGCGTTTCGGCTAATATGCCTTTCTCAAGCTCTTCTTGCATTACTAACCTGGTAAAAATAAGTAAATTAAATAGGGATAATGAATATTATCTATCACATATAGAAAATCCAGAGGATAATAAATATATCTCACATAGATGGCGAAGTGTAAAACACAAAATATCTAACAACACCCAAGGTAAACAACCACAAATAACTAGGTATAATAATACTTCTGCAGAGATGAGATATAATGAAAATAGTGGTATCAATAGAAACTACAACATGAACCAAGGAAATTATAGAGATTATACAAATACATATTCTAATAGTAACTATAGGGATTATACAAATACAAACAGTGACATTAATAGAGAATATAATAATGACTATAGAGATCATACCAACACATGGCGATATGGCCCCCAAAAAACCTCTGTATCTTACAACAGAAACAGACAAAATTCCTATAATAAAAGATATGAAAGAAACTTTAATGACAATAGGACATGGAGGACAAATACAAATTACAATAGTTATCCCCAAAATAGGAACAGATCTGCAGATAGGAATATAAGAATACCCAATGAAAACAGATTTGAACCACTAAGACACACACATGAGGATAATTATAATTCCCCTCACCAAACACCTCTAGAGCATCTGAAAACAATAAAAGAACTGGTCAGAATACAGTAACTCATCATCAAGAAATATAGGTTTAAATATAGGTTTAAGAAAAAGAAGAGCATCAGAAAAAGAGGAAATAGAGGGGGAACAAAACGGTCACACAAAAAAAAAAAAATTGGGATTAAATAAAAATAACAGTAAAGGAATTTTTAATTTAAGTAATTTTGAATTAACCAAAACTCATGAGGATATCCTAAGTAAAGGACTCACCTTTGCGCCCACCAGTAAATTAGACAAATTTGGCACTTATATAGATGCACATAAATTTATAAAAAAACGTACTGTAAAAAGATGGTTTTCTAAAACAGAAATCGAAAAAAGGGCAGACTCTACCCTGGTAGACCAAAAAGGCTACCTACACTCTAATTTAATAAAAAAATCCACATTCTATCCAAAACACGACAAGGGGCATGCAATCGAAACATTTGAGAGGCTGATAACTAGAGATATAGAAAACATTAGAGATGAGAAAATTAACAATGTCAAAAATAACCTGACTAAAAAGCAACTCAAAACTATTAGAGAATTAGAGAATAATGAAAGGATAGTGGTGAAGCCAGTGGATAAAGGGGGGGGGGGTATAGTTATTCTAAATTCCCAAGACTATAATACAATGTGTGAAGATTTCTTGGGAAATAGTGTAACCTACAATAAAATAACAATAAATCCCACCACAAAATTTAACTCACAACTGAAAGATATCTTGGATAAAGCTAATGAAGATGGCATATTAAATTAAAGAGAAATGGATTACCTTAATTTAAAAACACCTAAAATTCCCCTATTATATTGTCTACCTAAGATACATAAATCCCTTACCTCACCACCAGGGAGGCCAATAGTATCAGGGATAAACTACATCACTTCAAACATCTCAGAATATATTGATGGATATTTGCAAAAATATGTCAGGAATTTACCCTCCTTTTTAAGGGACTCTACAGAAATACTAAAGTTATTAGAGAATGTAAAATGGGAGGATAATTATCTCCTTGCCAGATGCGACGTATCCTCACTTTATACGTGTATCTCACATAAAGATGGCCTAGAAGCAATACAACACTTTCTAGATAAAGATGAAACTATTAGAATTGAACAGAAATTATTTATAATAGAGACTATTAACTTTATATTAACCCATAACTATTTTAATTACAACAATGAATTTTATATACAGAAATGTGGAACCGCAATGGGGACCAGATTTGCCCCAAGTTATGCAAATCTCTTTATGGGATTATGGGAGAAATTTTTAGATACAAGCATACTTGCGGCAAATCTGGTCCTATACAGATGCTATATCGATGATATAGTTTTAATTTGGAAGAGAACTCACCAGGATTTTGAACAATTCATTTTAGAAATGAACACCAATAACAAAAAATTAAAGTTCACTAATGAAATCAGTAATGAAAAAATAAGCTTCCTAGACCTTGAAATATATATCATAAATAAGACTATCAACACAAGAACACACTTTAAGTCGGTGGATGCTAATAAATTCATACACCAGACAAGCTGTCACCACCGTACTTGGAAGAAAAATATCCCTAAAGGACAGTTATTACGCATTCGCAAAACTTGCAGTAATGATACTGATTATGATATACAAGCAGAGGTACTAAAAGATACATTTTTAGATAGAGGATACAAAGAAAAAGATATTACAGCAATTAAAAACGAACTAAAAACAAAAGATAGGAAGGAGTTACTCACAACAAAAAAGAAGGATAGGAACATGTTAAATGATAGTAAAGAACTTTTTGTCCCTTTCATCACAAAATATCATCTAATAGAAAAAATTATAAGAAAGCATTGGTCGATCTTAAAAAGTGATGAACTAATAGGAGAGCTTCTACCCAGATATCCAAAAATAGTGTATAAAAGATCCCAAGATTCTGGCTCCTACAGAAATGAAAAGAAAAAATACCAGAGACCAGGACCTTATGGGTAAAGTAATTAATGGATTTTTTCCATGCCTGACGTGTAAGGCCTGTAAACATGCAGTAAAAACTAAAGAAATACAATCTAATGTCACTGGGAAGAGTTATAAAATTAAGCAACAAATAAGATGTTCAGATAGAAATGTTGTCTATCTTCTTGAGTGTATTTGTGGTCTACAATACATAGGAGAATCAGAAAGACCCTTGAGAGATCGTATTAGGAAACATATCCTATCAATTGAAAATCATGACCAGGAAAGGAATAAAGAACTCCTCATCCCAAAACATTTCCATAGTTGTAATAAAGCAAATCCCAAATGTTTAAAATATACAGGTATAGCGAATGTCAAGAAGAATTGGAGAGGCATGGATATACATAATAGCCTATTAAAACTAGGGAGTAAATGGATCTTTGAAATGAAATCTCTGACCCCCAAATTTAATTTTGCAAGACAATTCATAAACTGATTAAAAACAATTCATAATCAATTCATCCTCTACGCTCACTTTTTTGCGATTAACGCTGAGTTTGTAAAAACCCGTAATACCAGCACTGTCTGTAAGTGAGCGGTGAGCATAAACTGCTCGTTAGCACCGCACCCCTGTTAACGCAAAACTCGTAATCTAGGCCAATATTACTAAAAAAAAAATGAGAATGGTTTATCCTTGAGACATAGCACACATATAGTGTAGTAAACCAATATACTCAGTCTCTGAATGAAATTCCAATTGATTTAGTGGAGATGCGACCCAGTATATTAAAGTCTCTTTGTTAGATATGCTCCAGCATTGCAATACAAATCCTATGCAGGACAAAGACAAGACAAGAGAAACTTGTCACAAGCAAGCAAATAATTCCAAATGAGGTGATAAACGTCTTACTTACACCGGAAGGTGTCGGACGGCTCCCACAGTGTGGTCCCAGTGGCTGTTCTTTAGTTGCTTACAGCAGGACACTCAATATTTTTGCACAGGTAGCTGTGCAGTTTGTTTAGAGAACGCTTGACCGTTTCGGCAATACTGCCATTTGGCATCTAGATTCAGTCAGCGTGTCAGTTCTAGCAAGTACGGATCCTCAGATGGATCAGAAAAAAGAGCAACGCGTTTCGGCTAATATGCCTTTCTCAAGCTCTTCTTGCATTACTAACCTGGTAAAAATAAGTAAATTAAATAGGGATAATGAATATTATCTATCACATATAGAAAATCCAGAGGATAATAAATATATCTCACATAGATGGCGAAGTGTAAAACACAAAATATCTAACAACACCCAAGGTAAACAACCACAAATAACTAGGTATAATAATACTTCTGCAGAGATGAGATATAATGAAAATAGTGGTATCAATAGAAACTACAACATGAACCAAGGAAATTATAGAGATTATACAAATACATATTCTAATAGTAACTATAGGGATTATACAAATACAAACAGTGACATTAATAGAGAATATAATAATGACTATAGAGATCATACCAACACATGGCGATATGGCCCCCAAAAAACCTCTGTATCTTACAACAGAAACAGACAAAATTCCTATAATAAAAGATATGAAAGAAACTTTAATGACAATAGGACATGGAGGACAAATACAAATTACAATAGTTATCCCCAAAATAGGAACAGATCTGCAGATAGGAATATAAGAATACCCAATGAAAACAGATTTGAACCACTAAGACACACACATGAGGATAATTATAATTCCCCTCAACCAAACACCTCTAGAGCATCTGAAAACAATAAAAGAACTGGTCAGAATACAGTAACTCATCATCAAGAAATATAGGTTTAAATATAGGTTTAAGAAAAAGAAGAGCATCAGAAAAAGAGGAAATAGAGGGGGAACAAAACGGTCACACAAAAAAAAAAAAATTGGGATTAAATAAAAATAACAGTAAAGGAATTTTTAATTTAAGTAATTTTGAATTAACCAAAACTCATGAGGATATCCTAAGTAAAGGACTCACCTTTGCGCCCACCAGTAAATTAGACAAATTTGGCACTTATATAGATGCACATAAATTTATAAAAAAACGTACTGTAAAAAGATGGTTTTCTAAAACAGAAATCGAAAAAAGGGCAGACTCTACCCTGGTAGACCAAAAAGGCTACCTACACTCTAATTTAATAAAAAAATCCACATTCTATCCAAAACACGACAAGGGGCATGCAATCGAAACATTTGAGAGGCTGATAACTAGAGATATAGAAAACATTAGAGATGAGAAAATTAACAATGTCAAAAATAACCTGACTAAAAAGCAACTCAAAACTATTAGAGAATTAGAGAATAATGAAAGGATAGTGGTGAAGCCAGTGGATAAAGGGGGGGGGTATAGTTATTCTAAATTCCCAAGACTATAATACAATGTGTGAAGATTTCTTGGGAAATAGTGTAACCTACAATAAAATAACAATAAATCCCACCACAAAATTTAACTCACAACTGAAAGATATCTTGGATAAAGCTAATGAAGATGGCATATTAAATTAAAGAGAAATGGATTACCTTAATTTAAAAACACCTAAAATTCCCCTATTATATTGTCTACCTAAGATACATAAATCCCTTACCTCACCACCAGGGAGGCCAATAGTATCAGGGATAAACTACATCACTTCAAACATCTCAGAATATATTGATGGATATTTGCAAAAATATGTCAGGAATTTACCCTCCTTTTTAAGGGACTCTACAGAAATACTAAAGTTATTAGAGAATGTAAAATGGGAGGATAATTATCTCCTTGCCAGATGCGACGTATCCTCACTTTATACGTGTATCTCACATAAAGATGGCCTAGAAGCAATACAACACTTTCTAGATAAAGATGAAACTATTAGAATTGAACAGAAATTATTTATAATAGAGACTATTAACTTTATATTAACCCATAACTATTTTAATTACAACAATGAATTTTATATACAGAAATGTGGAACCGCAATGGGGACCAGATTTGCCCCAAGTTATGCAAATCTCTTTATGGGATTATGGGAGAAATTTTTAGATACAAGCATACTTGCGGCAAATCTGGTCCTATACAGATGCTATATCGATGATATAGTTTTAATTTGGAAGAGAACTCACCAGGATTTTGAACAATTCATTTTAGAAATGAACACCAATAACAAAAAATTAAAGTTCACTAATGAAATCAGTAATGAAAAAATAAGCTTCCTAGACCTTGAAATATATATCATAAATAAGACTATCAACACAAGAACACACTTTAAGTCGGTGGATGCTAATAAATTCATACACCAGACAAGCTGTCACCACCGTACTTGGAAGAAAAATATCCCTAAAGGACAGTTATTACGCATTCGCAAAACTTGCAGTAATGATACTGATTATGATATACAAGCAGAGGTACTAAAAGATATATTTTTAGATAGAGGATACAAAGAAAAAGATATTACAGCAATTAAAAACGAACTAAAAACAAAAGATAGGAAGGAGTTACTCACAACAAAAAAGAAGGATAGGAACATGTTAAATGATAGTAAAGAACTTTTTGTCCCTTTCATCACAAAATATCATCTAATAGAAAAAATTATAAGAAAGCATTGGTCGATCTTAAAAAGTGATGAACTAATAGGAGAGCTTCTACCCAGATATCCAAAAATAGTGTATAAAAGATCCCAAGATTCTGGCTCCTACAGAAATGAAAAGAAAAAATACCAGAGACCAGGACCTTATGGGTAAAGTAATTAATGGATTTTTTCCATGCCTGACGTGTAAGGCCTGTAAACATGCAGTAAAAACTAAAGAAATACAATCTAATGTCACTGGGAAGAGTTATAAAATTAAGCAACAAATAAGATGTTCAGATAGAAATGTTGTCTATCTTCTTGAGTGTATTTGTGGTCTACAATACATAGGAGAATCAGAAAGACCCTTGAGAGATCGTATTAGGAAACATATCCTATCAATTGAAAATCATGACCAGGAAAGGAATAAAGAACTCCTCATCCCAAAACATTTCCATAGTTGTAATAAAGCAAATCCCAAATGTTTAAAATATACAGGTATAGCGAATGTCAAGAAGAATTGGAGAGGCATGGATATACATAATAGCCTATTAAAACTAGGGAGTAAATGGATCTTTGAAATGAAATCTCTGACCCCCAAAGGTTTAAATCAAGAATTTGAGCTAGGATGTTTCCTTGTAGATTAGATTTTTATAATTAGATCTTTATGATTATTATTATTATTATTATCCCTTAATATATCCCCTATGACTTGAATATAGTGCTGAATAATTTTGGAAATAAAATTACCATAGAATCTGTTTGTATTTGTGTCTGGCAATATTCACTGTAGTGGGTGCACTGTCAAATTTGTTTTTTACGAACTGGTGGATAAGTGTATTCACTATATGTGATGTTGGTAGACAAAACTACAACCCCTATTTTTATAAATTTTTATAAATTTAATAAAATTCCATTAATTTTATAAAGCTCATCAATTTCATAAGTGGTTTTTAGATATCATTACCAGCATATTTAAATACACTCACAATTTTAAAATATAGGGTCTCATATTCTAATTTATTATTATTTTCACTTTTTTTTAATTATTAGCATTGCATAATAATGAGATATGATCAAAGATTTTTAATACTTTTAGTATTTTTGCTATAAAATAGGACTCTGTATGCGCTATTGGCATTAGATTTTAAGCATATATAAATACACAAAAAAAATCTTGAAATGTAGTGTTACCATTTTTCTAAATATTTTTATTTCCAAAGAATTAGATATGACTAAATATTTATAGTGTTTTTTGTAACATAACAGTGTTCTGCACCTGATATTTATATTAGATTGTAAGCATATCATAACTAGTGCCTTTTAAGAGGGTTTTTTAAAAAAAGTTTTTTTTATTTTATTTTTATAACATCTTTTTAAACAACTATGAATATTTCACTCATATATAGACTGAAGTTTTTTTAAAATATAAAAGTACAATTTGCCTGATACATTAATCATATAAAGAAAAGGGCTGTTGTAAATTAGCACATTTGGCAGCATAAGGCCTAGATTTGGAGTTTGGCGGTAGCCGTGAAAACCAGCGTTAGAGGCTCCTAACACTGGTTTTAGGCTACCGCCGGTATTTGGAGTCATTAAAAAAAGGGTCTAACGCTCACTTTTCAGCCGCGACTTTTCCATACCGCAGATCCCCTTACGTCAATTGCGTATACTATCTTTTCAATGGGATCTTTCTAACTCCGGTATTTAGAGTCGTGTCTGAAGTGAGCGTTAGAAATCTAACGACAAAACTCCAGCCGCAGAAAAAAAGTCAGTAGTTAAGAGCTTTCTGGGCTAACGCCGGTTCATAAAGCTCTTAACTACTGTGCTCTAAAGTACACTAACACCCATAAACTACCTATGTACCCCTAAACCGAAGTCCCCCCACATCGCCGCCACTCTATTAGTTTTTTTTAACCCCTAATCTGCCGACCGCCACCTACGTTATACTTATGTACCCCTAATCTGCTGCCCCTAACACCGCCGACCCCTGTATTATATTTATTAACCCCTAACCTGCCCCCACAACGTCGCCGCCAGCTACCTACAATAATTAACCCCTAATCTGCCGACCGCAAAGTGCCGCCACCTACATTATAGCTATGTACCCCTAATCTGCTGCCCCTAACACCGCCGACCCCTATATTATATTTATTAACCCCTAATCTGCCGCCCTCAACGTCGCCTCCACCTGCCTACACTTATTAACCCCTAATCTGCCGACCGGACCGCACCGCTATTATAATAAAGTTATTAACCCCTAATCCGCCTCACTAACCCTATAATAAATAGTATTAACCCCTAATCTGCCTTCCCTAACATCGCCGACACCTAACTTCAAACATTAACCCCTAATCTGCTGACCGGAGCTCACCGCTATTCTAATAAATGTATTAACCCCTAAAGCTAAGTCTAACCCTAACACTAACACCCCCCTAAGTTAAATATAATTTTTATCTAACGAAATAAATTAACTCTTATTAAATAAATTATTCCTATTTAAAGCTAAATACTTACCTGTAAAATAAATCCTAATATAGCTACAATATAAATTATAATTATATTATAGCTATTTTAGGATTTATATTTATTTTACAGGTAACTTTGTATTTATTTTAACCAGGTACAATAGCTATTAAATAGTTAAGAACTATTTAATAGCTACCTAGTTAAAATAATTACAAAATTACCTGTAAAATAAATCCTAACCTAAGTTACAATTAAACCTAACACTACACTATCAATAAATAAATTAAATAAAATACCTACAATTACCTACAATTAAACCTAACACTACACTATCAATAAATTAATTAAATACAATACCTACAAATAACTACAATGAAATAAACTAACTAAAGTACAAAAAATAAAAAAGAACTAAGTTACAAAAAATAAAAAAATATTTACAAACATAAGAAAAATATTACAACAATTTTAAACTAATTACACCTACTCTAAGCCCCCTAATAAAATAACAAAGCCCCCCAAAATAAAAAAATGCCCTACCCTATTCTAAATTACTAAAGTTCAAAGCTCTTTTACCTTACCAGCCCTGAACAGGGCCCTTTGCGGGGCATGCCCCAAGAAGTTCAGCTCTTTTGCCTGTAAAAAAAAACATACAATACCCCCCAACATTACAACCCACCACCCACATACCCCTAATCTAACCCAAACCCCCCTTAAATAAACCTAACACTAAGCCCCTGAAGATCTTCCTACCTTATCTTCACCATACCAGGTTCACCGATCGATCCAAAAGAGCTCCTCAGATGTCCTGATCCAAGCCCAAGCGGGGGGCTGAAGAGGTCCATGATCCGGCTGAAGTCATCATCCAAGCGGGAGCTGAAGAGGTCCATGATCCGGATGAAGTCTTCATCCAAGCGGGAGCTGAAGAGGTCCATGATCCGGATGAAGTCTTCTATCAACGGCATCTTCAATCTTCTTTCTTCGGGAGCCATCATCTTCCATCCGACGCGGAACATCCTCTTCTCCCGACGCCTACTAGCCGAATGACGGTTCCTTTAATTCATTCAAGATGGCGTCCCTCGAATTCCGATTGGCTGATAGGATTCTATCAGCCAATCGGAATTAAGGTAGGAATATTCTGATTGGCTGATGGAATCAGCCAATCAGAATCAAGTTCAATCAGAATCAAGTCCAATCAGCCAATCAGATTGAGCTCGCATTCTATTGGCTGATCGGAACAGCCAATAGAATGCGAGCTCAATCTAATTGGCTGATTGGATCAGCCAATCGGATTGAACTTGATTCTGATTGGCTGATTCCATCAGCCAATCAGAATATTCCTACCTTAAATCCTATCAGCCAATCGGAATTCGAGGGACGCCATCTTGGATGACGTCATTTAAAGGAACCGTCATTCGGCTAGTAGGCGTCGGGAGAAGAGGATGTTCCGCGTCGGATGGAAGATGATGGCTCCCGAAGAAAGAAGATTGAAGATGCCGTTGATAGAAGACTTCATCCGGATCATGGACCTCTTCAGCTACCGCTTGGATGAAGACTTCATCCGGATCATGGACCTCTTCAGCTCCCGCTTGGATGATGACTTCAGCCGGATCATGGACCTCTTCAGCCCCCCTCATGGGCTTGGATCAGGACATCGGAGGAGCTCTTCTGGATCGATCGGTGAACCTGGTATGGTGAAGATAAGGTAGGAAGATCTTCAGGGGCTTAGTGTTAAATTTATTTAAGGGGGGTTTGGGTTAGATTAGGGGTATGTGGGTGGTGGGTTGTAATGTTGGGGGGGGTGGTATTGTATGTTTTTTTTTTACAGGCAAAAGAGCTGAACTTCTTGGGGCATGCCCCGCAAAGGGCCCTGTTCAGGGCTGGTAAGGTAAAAGAGCTTTGAACTTTAGTAATTTAGAATAGGGTAGGGCATTTTTTTTATTTTGGGGGGCTTTGTTATTTTATTAGGGGGCTTAGAGTAGGTGTAATTAGTTTAAAATTGTTGTAATATTTTTCTTATGTTTGTAAATATTTTTTTATTTTTTGTAACTTAGTTCTTTTTTATTTTTTGTACTTTAGTTAGTTTATTTCATTGTAGTTATTTGTAGGTATTGTATTTAATTAATTTATTGATAGTGTAGTGTTAGGTTTAATTGTAGGTAATTGTAGGTATTTTATTTAATTTATTTATTGATAGTGTAGTGTTAGGTTTAATTGTAACTTAGGTTAGGATTTATTTTACAGGTAATTTTGTAATTATTTTAACTAGGTAGCTATTAAATAGTTCTTAACTATTTAATAGCTATTGTACCTGGTTAAAATAAATACAAAGTTGCCTGTAAAATAAATATTAATCCTAAAATAGCTACAATATAATTATAATTTATATTGTAGCTATATTAGGATTTATTTTACAGGTAAGTATTTAGCTTTAAATAGGAATAATTTATTTAATAAGAGTTAATTAATTTCGTTAGATTAAAATTATATTTAACTTAGGGGGGTGTTAGTGTTAGGGTTAGACTTAGCTTTAGGGGTTAATACATTTATTAGAATAGCAGTGAGCTCCAGTCGGCAGATTAGGGGTTAATAATTAAAGTTAGGTGTCGGCGATGTTAGGGAGGGCAGATTAGGGGTTAATACTATTTATTATAGGGTTAGTGAGGCGGATTAGGGGTTAATAACTTTATAATAATTGCGGTGCGGTCCGGTCGGCAGATTAGGGGTTAATAAGTGTAGGCAGGTGGAGGCGACGTTGTGGAGGGCAGATTAGGGGTTAATAAATATAATATAGGGGTCGGCGGTGTTAGGGGCAGCAGATTAGGGGTACATAGGGATAATGTAAGTAGCGACGGTTTACGGAGCGGCAGATTAGGGGTTAATAATAATATGCAGGGGTCAGCGATAGCGGGGGCGGCAGAATAGGGGTTAATAAGTGTAAGGTTAGGGGTGTTTAGACTCGGGGTACATGTTAGAGTGTTAGGTGCAGACGTAGGAAGTGTTTCCCCATAGGAAACAATGGGGCTGCGTTAGAAGCTGAACGCGGCTTTTTTGCAGGTGTTAGGTTTTTTTTCAGCTCAAACAGCCCCATTGTTTCCTATGGGGGAATCGTGCACGAGCACGTTTTTGAGGCTGGCCGCGTCCGTAAGCAACTCTGGTATCGAAAGTTGCAGTTGCGTTAAATATGCTATACGCTCCTTTTTTGGAGCCTAACGCAGCCATTCGGTGGACTCTCAATACCAGAGTTAATTTAAAGGTGCGGCCAGAAAAAAGCCAGCGTTAGCTACGCGGGTCGTTACTGACAAAACTCTAAATCTAGCCGTAAGTAATTAATAACAACCCCTATAAAAGGCACCAGGTTAGTAATGCAAGAAGAGCTTGAGAAAGGTGTATTAGCCGAAACGCGCTGCTCTTTTTTTCTGATCTATCTGAGGATCCGTACTTGCTAGAACTGACACGCTGACTGAATCTAGATGCCAAACGTCGGTATTGCCGAAACGGTCAAGCGTTCTCTAACGGTCAAGCTACCTGTGCAAAAAGATTGAGTGTCCTGCTGTAAGCAACTAAAGAACAGCCACTGGGACCACACTATGGGAGCCGTCCGACACCTTCCGGTGTAAGTAAGACGTTTATCACCTCATTTGGAATTATTTGCTTGCTTGTGACAAGTTTCTCTTGTCTTTCTCCTGCATAGGATTTGTATTGCAATGCTGGAGCATATCTAACAAAGAGACTTTAATATACTGGGTCGCATCTCCACTAAATCAATTGGAATTTCATTCAGAGACTGAGTATATTGGTTTACTACACTGTATGTGTGCTATGTCTCAAGGATAAACCATTCTCATTTTTTTTACTAATATTGGCCTAGATTACGAGTTTTGCGTTAACAGGGGTGCGGTGCTAATGAGCAGTTTATGCTCACCGCTCACTTACAGACAGTGCTGGTATTACGGGTTTTTACAAACCCGGCGTTAATCGCAAAAAAGTGAGCGCAGAGGAAAATTTAGCTCCACATCTCACCTCAATACCAGCGCTGCTTACGTTAGCGGTGAGCTGGTAAAACGTGCTCGTGCACAATTTCCCTATAGGTATCAATGGGGAGAGCCAGCTGAAAAAAAAACTAACACCTGCAAAAAAGCAGCGTAAAACTCCTAACGCAGCCCCATTGATTCCTATGGGGAAAATAAATTTATGTCTACACCTAACACCCTAACATGAACCCTGAGTCTAAACACCCCTAATCACACTTATTAACCCCTAATCTGCCGCCCCCGACATCGCCGACACCTGCATTTTATTATTAACCCCTAATCTGCCGCTCCGGACACCGCCGCCACCTACATTATACTTATGAACCCCTAATCTGCTGCCCCCAACATCGCCGACACCTACATTATATTTATTAACCCCTAATCTGCTGCCCCCAATGTCGCCGCAACCTAACTACATTTATTAACCCCTAATCTGCCGCCCCCAACATCGCCACCACTATAATAAACATATTAACCCCAAACCCAAGTCTAACCCTAACACCCCCTAACTTAAATATAATTTAAATAAATCTAAATAAAATTACTACAATTAACTAAATAATTCCTATTTAAAACTAAATACTTACCTATAAAATAAACTCTAATCTAGCTACAATATAACTAATAGTTACACTGTAGCTAGCTTACATTTTATTTTTATTTTACAGGCAACTTTGTATTTATTTTAACTAGGTACAATAGTTATTAAATAGTTATTAACTATTTAATAACTACCTAGTTAAAATAAATACAAATTTACCTGTAAAATAAAACCTAACCTAAGTTACAATTACACCTAACACTACACTACAATTAAATTATTACCTAAATTAAATACAATTAATTACAATTAAATAAAATTGTCTAAAGTAAAAAAAAAACCACTAAATTATAGAAAATAATAAACATATTACAAGATTTTTAAACTAATTACACCTAATCTAATCTCCCTAACAAAATAAAAAAGCCCCCCCAAAATAAAAAAGCCCTACCCTACACTAAATTACAAATAGCCCTTAAAATGGCCTTTTGCGTGGCATTGCCCCAAAGTAATCGGCTCTTTTACCTGAAATTTTTTTTACAATTCCCCCCAACATTAAAACCCACCACCCACACAACCAATCCTACTCTAAAACACACCCAATCCCCCCTTAAAAAACCTAACACTAACCCCCTGAAGATCACCTTACCGGGAGACAGCTTCACCCAACCGGGCCAAAGTCCTCAACGAAGCCGGGTGAAGTCTTCATCCAAGCCGGGCGAAGTGGTCCTCCAGATGGGCAGAAGTCTTCATCCAGACGGCATCTTCTATCTTCATCCATCCGGCGCGGAGTGGGTCCATCTTCAAGACATCCGACGCGGAGCATCCTCTTCTTCCGACGGCTAAACACAGAATGAAGATTCCTTTAAATTACGTCATCCAATCAGCCAATAAGATTGAAACAGCCAATAGGATTGAACTGGCATTTTATTGGCTGATTGGAACAGCCAATAGAATGCCAGCTCAATCCTATTGGCTGATTGGATCAGCCAATAGGATTGAACTTCAATCCTATTGGCTGATTGCATCAGCCAATAGGATTTTTTCTGCCTTAATTCCGATTGGCTGATATAATTCTATCAGCCAATTGGAATTGAAGGGACGCCATCTTGGATGACGTCATTTAAAGGAACCTTCATTCTGTGTTTAGCCGTTGGATGAAGAGGATGCTCCGCGTCGGATGTCTTGAAGATGGACCCGCTCCGCGCCGGATGGATGAAGATAGAAGATGCCGTCTGGATGAAGACTTCTGCCCGTCTGGAGGACCACTTCGCCCGGCTTGGATGAAGACTTCTCCCGGGTTCGTTGAGGACTTTGGCCCGGTTGGGTGAAGACGTCTCCCGGTAAGGTGATCTTCAAGGGGTTAGTGTTAGTTTTTTTTAAGGGGGGATTGGGTGGGGTTTAGAGTAGGGTTGGTGGTGTGGGTGGTTTTAATGTTGGGGGGGAATTGTAATTTTTTTTCAGGTAAAAGAGCTGATTACTTTGGGGCAATGCCCCACAAAAGGCCCTTTTAAGGGCTATTTGTAATTTAGTGTAAGGTAGGGCTTTTTTTATTTTGGGGGGCTTTTTTTAATTTGTTAGAGGGATTAGATTAGGTGTAATTAGTTTAAACATCTTGTAATTTGTTTATTATTTCTGTAATTTAGTGGGGTTTTTATTTTGTACTTTAGATCATTTTATTTAATTGTAATTAATTGTATTTTAATTTAGGTAATTAATTTAATTGTAGTGTAGTAGGTGTAATTGTAACTTAGGTTAGGTTTTATTTTATAGGTAAATTTGTATTTTTTTACCTAGGTAGTTATTAAATAGTTAATAACTATTTAATAACTATTGTACCTAGTTAAAATAAATACAAACTTGCCTGTAAAATAAAAATAAACCCTAAGCTAGATACAATGTAACTAATAGTTATATTGTAGCTAGCTTAGGGTTTATTTTATAGGTAAGTATTTAGTTTTAAATAGGAATTATTTAGCTAATTGTAGTAATTTTATTTAGATTTATTTAAATAATATTTAAGTTAGGTGGGGTTAGGGTTAGACTTAGGTTTAGGGATTAATAACTTTATTATAGTGGCGGCGACGTTGGGGGTGGCAGATTAGGGTTAATAAATGTAGGTAGGTGTCGGCGATGTTAGGGCCGGCAGATTAGAGGTTAATAATATTTAACTAGCGTTTGCGATGCGAGAGTGCCGCGGTTTAGGGGTTAATATATTTATTATAGTGGCGGTGATGTCTGGTTCGGCAGATTAGGGGTTAAAATATTTATTTTAATGTTTGTGATGTGGGAGGGGCCTCGGTTTAGGGGTTAATAGGTAGTTTATGGGTGTTAGTGTACTTTTTAGCACTTTTGTTAAGCGTTTTATGCTACGGCGTTGTAGTGTAAAACTCTTAACTACTGACTTTTAAATGCGGTAGCAGTCTTGACAGGAGAGGGTCTACCGCTCACTTTTTGTCAGACTCGTAATGCCGTCCCATTGAAAATATAGGATACGCAATTGACGTAAGTGGATTTGCGGCATTTCTGAGTCTGGCCAAAAAAATGAGTGGTACATCTATACCTACAAGACTCGTAATACCAGTGGGCATTAAAAAGCAGCGTTGGAACAGCCCAACGCTGATTTTTAAGCCTAACACAAGACTCGTAATCTAGCCGATTGTGTGGTTTATATGATTTTTTCCTGGGAATTTTAAAGTGTTTTGATTTGTCTATGAATTGTTTATGAACTGTTTTTATCTGTTTATGAATTGATTATGAATTGTCTTGCAAAATTAAATTTGTAT
The DNA here is from genome assembly GCF_027579735.1 of Bombina bombina. Classification (NCBI taxonomy): domain Eukaryota; kingdom Metazoa; phylum Chordata; class Amphibia; order Anura; family Bombinatoridae; genus Bombina; species Bombina bombina. Next base: position 6,923,521 of record NC_069503.1, on the reverse strand, counting down.
CGTGATGAATGAATTTTTATTATATATATATATACTATCTGAGGTTATTATTGATATAAGAATATTCTAATACAATCTTGTTGCAGATATACTTTTTACTTATTTAAGAACTTTTAAGATTATTTACTATTTTGCCATCTAATTTATAGTTTAGCTGTGTTTACAGCGCCACAGAGTTTAGTATTGATTAGGCACCTGGTTTGGTACTGATCAATCTAATAAGTTTTTGTAGGTTATTTAAGATGTCTTTGTTTCTGTAGACTTTTAATACTATCATTTTGCGAGCGCAGGTCTAACTTTGTGTATTCAGAGGCGGTGTACTCTACAAGGCGTGGTTTCCACAGACTGGGTTACAATTTTAGCCAGTAAGTTGACGTGGAGAGCTGCTGATTTGGATTGGGGGGCTGGAACCCATACAATAGAGGCTGGGGTCATGAAAGATCTGCCGGTTTAAGTGTTGTTAGGAAATGACCTGGGTCAGTTGACACCAGCCTTTGCAGCATCTACTGGATCAATACTTAAGGAGGCATACCCAGTCACCACTCAAACCTCAGCACAAACTAAAGCCAGCCAGCACATGGAGTGGGCCCAGATGCCTCCATGTTTGGCCTGGGATCATCTTTGAGCCAGGTTGGGAGGATAGTGGGCCTAGCGATTGGATCGTCAAGAAAGATGTGGTTCTGAGAATTACTGGTTTTGTTTGAGTTATGTTGCATTTGGTCATGTTCTTTCCCAGACAGCCCGAAGTCGATCCGTTCAGGATCTAGCCCGGTCTGCCGGACCGTTGGTCAAGGAGGGGCACTGTGACGGTTCTTCAGTCACATACATGGACAATGTGTGACACAGCGCCATCTATTGGTTGAACTATGCCAAAAACATAATATAGCACCCTCTATTGGTTGTAATTTCACCACCAAAATGGGTACAAGAGAAGGAATGACTAATTTGCATATATTTGCATAGGGCGAAAATACAAACAGATGGTTATTTTTTTTCTGTTTAGAACTACCTAAATCCTCCATCCTGTTGGCAAACTTATATTCTCTTATTATATTGTTTTCTAACGGCTAGATCACAAGTTTTTGTCGTTAAGGCTTGCGGGACTAACGCTCCTTTTTTTCTTACCGCTCCCTTAAGCCAACGCTGGTATTACGAGTTTTCTGCAAGCCGGCGTTAGCCTCAGAAAAGTGAGCGTTGAGCAAAATTTAGCTCCACATCTCACCTTGATACCAGCGTTGCTTACGGTAGCGGTTAGCTGGCTAAATGTGCTTGTGCACGATTTCCCCATAGGAAACAATGGGGCTGAGCTGGGTGAAAAAAAACCTAACACCTGCAAAAAAGCAGCATTCAGCTCGCAGCGTTCAGCTCCTAATGCAGCCCCATTGTTTCCTATGGGGAAAGAAAAGTTAGGTCTGCACCTAACACCCTAACATGAACCCCGAGTTTAAACACCCCTAATCTTACACTTATTAACCCCTAATCTGCCACCCCTGCTATCGCTGACATCTGCATTATACAGGTATACCCCGCTCATACAGCGGGTTAGGGACCGGAGCCCCGCTGTAAAGTGAAAACCGCCTTAAAGTGAAACAAGGCAGTTTTAGCTTTTTATTCACTTGCCAGTGTGTTTAAAAAACTTGAAAACATGTTTGAACTAACTTATATTAGGGGTGCAGTAGTGCTACGTTTAGTTTAACACTAGCACAGCACAGTATTCAATTAGTATTTTATAAATACTGTACCTGTAAAATAGTGACAATTATTGTAGTACAATTTGCCAATTGCACTGTAATGCTGTAAACAGAGTGAACTTAGCATAACAAAATGGTAGCAGTCACCTTTCTTGCAATATCACAATTATTACAGCACTGTTTCAAAATTCTTGGAGGTTGAACTTCAGCTCCACAGAGCGCTGTATTAGCGAATCGCTGTAAAGTGAAGCGCTGTAAAATGAGGTATACCTGTATTATTAACCCCTAATCTGCCGCTCCGGACACCGCCGCCACCTACATTATAGTTATTAACCCCTAATCTGCCCCCCCAACGTCGCCGCAACTATATTAAATGTATTAACCCCTAATCTGCCGCCGCCGCCAATGTCGCTGTTACTATAATAAATTTATTAACCCCTAAACCTAAGTCTAACCCTAACCCTAACCCCCACTAACTTAAATATAATTTAAATTTTATCACAAGACCAGAGACTCATATTTTGCATAATCCTTCAATTTAGTGCTCAGGACAGCATTTAAAAATAAAATAAAGAACAAACTGCCAGAAAAATGGAGTCTAATGAGATAACATTTTGAGTGGACAGTGACAAAAAAGACCAATCAGAGTCATTAACATATCCAAATAATGACCAGTAAGACCCAAACTGTCCTCTTTCTTTTTGCTGCTCATACAGGATAAGTACTCATTTAACTTGCTCTGCATTCTAAATATATATTTTATTGACTTCTTTGTTATTATTTTCTTATTATTTTCTATTGTTCTTTTCTATCGTTTTTTTCCCTTGTATATTTGTTTTTTCTTTCTCTTTTGTTTTGTTTGTTCTTATTTTTGTTTATATGTATATATATTTTGTCTTTTCAACTTTTTTGTTGTGTTTCCTTGTTTTTTCTCATGTCACTTTTCACTGACTTGTTTTTTCTCTTGACTCGTTTTTTTGTTTTTGCAACTACTCAAGTTTTCTTTATTTTATGGCCGTTTTTTGTCTATTACTGGCTTTTCATCCATTTTGAGTGCTCGCGCTCCTTCTTCTCTCTCCCTTCCCTATTTTCCCGCCTTACCCGAGCTCAGACCTCCGTCTTGCTCTGTGATGCGTTTCCCCTCTTCTGACGCACTGCGCTTTTCAGCTCCGTCTCCTGCTGACTTCCCTTCAGACCAGACGTGCCCACACTGTCTCCTCCCTCACATAAACGTCACGGACCTTATACAATACATTGTTACTAAAATAGTAACTTTGTATTACTTTTGTTAAAAAAAAATTTCTTTTATTGTATCTTATTTAATATGCTTTTAGATTACACTCAAGGTCAAATACAGCATAGGGGATAAACGTTAGGCTGGGAACCACAAGGTCAGTGGTTCTGTTCCTCAGATGTATTTATTTATTTTAAATAAAAAAAATTAAACAATAATTTTTAAATATTCATTTATTATTCATTATTTATATTAGTTATTTATTAACTTTAATATGTCTCAAGAATACAATACTATGTCTGAGAATTCTGTACAACAGATGATTAACTCCTCTATGGAGAATTTTAGAAAACAAATATCTGCTGATATTCAATCTTTTAATAAAAAACAGACTTCCCCAAAAAAGGCTACTCAAAAAAGAAAACATATTTCTCATAAATTAGCACATAAAATTTCTGCCAAAAATGTTGTTAAAGGGGCATTACGTTTGCAAAGTTCAAACAATAAAAAGAAAGTTATTCCTAATACTTCAAAAAATACTACAAAAAATACTACTATTTCCTCTTCTGATTCAGAGGATAATTGTATTTTGAAATAAAAAACATCTAAGCCCCACGTAGACTTTGATTCTACATCTGAGTCTTCCTACTCCTTTTTATACGATGATAATGACTCTAATTCTTGGCAATCTATTTTTAGTCCTGAATTTTCACAGAATTCAGACTCTGACTCCTCTACCAGAAATAAAAAATCCAAAAAAATTTAAAAGAAACAAAAACATGTTTTAATTGACAATTTAGGTAACTCTTATTTAAAACCTGAGGATTTACAACATCCTCGTTCTACACAATAGCGTCCTTCTAAAAGGGTCGCAAAATTTCTAGATTTTTATATTAGAAAACCTTTAGATAAACAATCTAGAAATAATTTACGTTCAGAATGTCCTCGTCCTGAACTCCCTCATAAATCTTCAATCATCCCTGATATTGACGCTAACTTACTAAAATTTATTTCCTCTCCAAAATTTAACTTACGTCATGGTCCCGACAGATTCCTTAAATCATGTCAGGACAAACTCTTAGATTCCCTTGGCCCTATAGCAACATTTTTGAATTAGCCGAAGAAGCTATTACTATTGACTCTCTTGTTGACCCTCGGATCCTGGGAGAATGGATCCAGAGAACCATTTATTTAATAGGTAATGCCAACTCAGCTTTGGCTACTCAGAGACGCAGAATTATTTTAAGGAAATTAGATCCTAAACTAGCGGATTTTGCCCCCACTGAAATGGGACCTAAGGCTGAAGGCCTATTATTTGGAGAATTGGGTCTTAAAGAATTAGCAAATTACGTAAACACCTTTAACCCCTTAATGACCGGACCATTTTTCAATTTTCTTACCCTTAATGACAATGGCTATTTTTACATTTCTGCGGTGTTTGTGTTTAGCTGTAATTTTCCTCTTACTCATTTACTGTACCCACACATATTATATACCGTTTTTCTCGCCATTAAATGGACTTTCTCAAGATATCATTATTTTCATCATATCCTATAATTTACTACAAAAAAAATAATAAAATATGAGGAAAAAATGGAAAAAAACACACTTTTTCTAACTTTGACCCCCAAAATCTGTTACACATCTACAATCACCAAAAAACACCCATGCTAAATAGTTTCTAAATTTTGTCCTGAGTTTAGAAATACCCAATGTTTACATGTTCTTAGCTTTTTTTGCAAGTTATAGGGCCATAAATACAAGTAGCACTTCGCTATTTCCAAACCACTTTTTTTCAAAATTAGCGCTAGTTACATTGGAACCCTGATATCTGTCAGGAATACCTGAATATCCCTTGACATGTATATATTTTTTGTTAGAAGACAACCCAAAGTATTGATCTAGGCACATTTTGGTATATTTTATTCCACCATTTCACCGCCAAATGCGAGCAAATAAAAAAAAAACTTTACATTTTTCACAATTTTAGGTTTCTCACTGAAATTATTTACAAACAGCTTGTGCTATTATGGCACAAATTGTTGTAAAAGCTTCTTTGGGATCCCCTTTGTTCAGAAATAGCAGACTTATATGGCTTTGGCATTGCTTTTTGGTAATTAGAAGGCCGCTAAATGCTGCTGCGCACCACACGTAAATTATGCCCAGCAGTGAAGGGGTTAATTAGGTAGGTTGTAGGGAGCTTGCAGGGTTAATTTTAGCTTTAGGGTAGAGATCAGCCTCCCACCTGACACATCCCACCCCCTGATCCCTCCCAAACAGCTCTCTTCCCTCCCCCACCCCACAAATGTCCCCGCCATCTTAAGTACTGGCAGAAAGTCTGCCAGTACTAAATAAAAGGAGGTTTTTATTTTTTTTATAAAAAAAATAAAATATTTTAGCTGTGATGGACTCCTGCCTTAGCCCCAACCTCCATGATCCCCCCCCCAGCTCTCTAACCCTCTCCCCTATCTAATTGCGGCCATCTTGGGTACTGGCAGCTGTCTGCCAGTACCCAATTTGGCCAAAAACAAAAGTATTTTTTGCTCTTTTTCTTTTTTTTGGGGTTTTCTGTAGTGTAGCAGCCCCCCACAATACCCCTACCCCCCTCCCCCTCACAGATCCTTTTATATTATTAAAAAAAAAAATCTCCCCCCCCCCCCCTTCCCTACTCATTGGTGTCAGTGGCCAGCTAATGCGCGCGCACACGCGCCCCCCGCATGCTCCCGGCACCCGGCGTGCACATTGCACTTCTAGGAACCGGATGCCGGGTAGCGATGGGCCGCCCACCCGCCTCCCTGTTGCGCTCCCACCCACCAACGAACCGGCACCATCGCTACTGGTGCAGAGAGGGCCACAGAGTGGCCCTCTCTGCATCGGAGTCTTCTAAAAAGGTATTGCAGGATGCCTCCATATGGAGGCATCACTGCAATACCCTGAGAGCTGCTGGAAGCGATTGCGATCGCTTCCAGCACTCTCTTAGACAACTGACGTACCAGGTACGTCCATTGTCATTAACTGTTAGTTAATGCATGACGTACCTGGTACGTCAGTTGTCATTAAGGGGTTAATAGGCTCAATAAAGTTAAAACTTTAACTAAGAAAATCTTTTACCCTCAAAACTGGTTTTTGACACTGTAACGGTATCCCCAGGCATAAAAGGGCAGAGGCACAGGCAGCATACAGTAAATTTCCCCTCTTCCTCCCCCCAAGCACGAGACCAAGCTCCGTCTTGAGGGTAAAACAGGAATCAGCCAGAGCTGTGGGTTTATTGTTCTTAAATACACATTTTTACACATTAGTACCACCCACAGGGTTTTGTAAAACAACCAATAAACACATACAATACTCTCAGACACTCCCACACAAAATCCTCCCCTCTACCTGTGATACAATTACCTTACACAATGGTTGATGCAGTTACCTTACACAATGGTTGATGCAATTACCTTACACAATGGTTGATGCAATTACCTTACACAATGGTTGATGCAGTTACCTTACACAATGGTTGATACAATTACCTTACACAATGGTTGATGCAGTTACCTTACACAATGGTTGATGCAATTACCTTACACAATGGTTGATGCAATTACCTTACATAATGGTTGATGCAGTTACCTTACACAATGGTTGATACAATTACCTTACACAATGGTTGATGCAGTTACCTTACACAATGGTTGATATAATTATCACAGGCAGAGAAATACAGTTCAATTGCCATGGAGCCAAAGTCTTTTACCCAGTCTTTCGTTATACAAATGGGCTACATGGCATAGCTATCTGGGGTATCACTGTTCAAAATAGGGCAAGTACTGAATGACCCGGCTTTCGTGTCTTTGCAGGGGAAAAGTAAGCATTTCAACATGGGGCCATAGTCTAAAGGCAGCAGGCGGGCAACCAGGCTCCTCCAATGCACAGTGGCGAGATTGGTCTCGTCACAGACACGGCCGGGAAAGGTAGAGGCCGTTTTCCCGGCCGAATGCCATCCATCAACAGGTCTCACTTTCAGAACAGACCACAGTTCACAAACCCTGCACTCACTACCTTCTACCCAACAAGGACAAGACAATGGCAATACAGACCCTTCAGATCAAGACCTCGCTCAAGACCCTTCTCAGGTACTTATTCTCTATCCACATTTCACTCCTTTTTTCCCACAAAACATAGGTGGCAGGCTTTCACTTTTCTCAGAAAATTGGAACCTTATTACAAAGGACCCTTGGGTTCTTCAAACCATTTCAGGTTTTCAAATCTCATTCACAAACACCCCTATTCAATCTCAAATTCCTACTCCTATCCATTTTTCAAAATCAGACCTTCTTCTTTTAAACACGGAACTCCAAAATCTCTTAAACAAATCTGCCATAGAACCGGCCAATCCTCTCTCAAAATTTTTTATCAGCAATATGTTTCTAGTAAAAAAGAAGAACAGTCTTTTCCGTCCTGATATAAATTTAAGAAATCTAAATTTTTTCGTTTCCTACAATCATTTCAAACTAGAAGGTATTCATCTTGTTTAAGAGACAAAGATTGGCTGGTTCGACTGGATCTTACAGATGCTTACCTCACCATTCCCATTCATCAAACTTTCAGAAAATTCCTATGTTTCTTTTGGCAAAACTCTTTATGGCAATTTGCTTGTTTACCCTTTGGCTTATCATCTGTTCCCTGGGTATTTACAAAAGTTTTAAAACCAGTAGTTACATGGTTATGATTAAGATGGATTCGCCTAATTATCTATCTAGACGATATTTTAATTATGCACCAAAACCCTCAGGTTTTAGCCGATCATCTTTCCCTATCCATTCTTCTCCTAGAGAACCCTGGCTTTATTATAAACAAAGAGAAATCCATCCTATCTCTACTCAAAAATGTAATTTTTCTAGGTTACTCCATAGACACAATTTCTTCTTCTCTCAGTCTTCCCAAAGACAAATTGAAGAATATCAAAAAAGAAATTTCTTATCTCCTGAAATTAAATTATTTTCCTATCAGGAATTTGGCTCGGATTGTTGGGCTACTATCGTCCTCAATTCAAACCATTTTTCCTGCCCCCCTTCATTATCGTGCTCTTCAACGTCTAAAAATTTCCAGTTTAAACAAAGGTCTCAGTTATTCTCACAAAATATCCTTATCTTCAGAAGCGAAGGTGGAACTCCTCTGGTGGTTATCCAACATAGATGCCTGGAATGGCAAAGCGATTTTTGGAAATTCACCAGATCTGATTATAGAATCAAATGCCAGCAAGACTGGTTAGGAAGCCCGCTGTGGAAATTTCATAACCGGAGGGAAATGGTCCCCTTCAGAACAAAATTTTCACATCAATTGTCATAGCAAGGTCCTTTGCTATAAAAAGCTTTATAAAAGATTCTTCTACTATCACCATTCTTCTGAAAATGGACAACATCTCTGCAGTCTATTACATCAATCGTTTAGGAGGTACCAAATCAAAACAACTTTCCGATTTAACTTCTTCAATTATTCCTCAACGTCTCAATTCCAATATTTCTATCCTCGCAGAATACATTCCAGGTTTATCAAATACCGCGGCAGATTGGGGTTCTCGTTATCTCATTCAAGCGATTGGAAACTCCTCAAAAAGTTTTTTCTTCAGATCCAATCCTTGAGAGGCCATTCCTTCTGGACCTGTTCGCCTCTCGCTTGAATTTCCAGATAAAACCATTCTTCAGTCTGCGTCCGGATCCAGATGCCTTAGCTATAGACGCTTTTCTTCAATTGTGGCCTCCTCAAGGAGCTTACGCATTTCCTCCCTTTTCCATGATTTCCAGAACTATAACTTACATCCGCAAACATCTCAACTCTATTCTTCTAATAACTCCTCTTTGGCCATCCCAACCTTTGTACCTATCCCTTCTAGAGATGTCTTACTTACCTCCCCTCCTTCTCCCTCCTCATCCTCTTCTTCTCTTAGATCATCTAGGGAACCCTCATCCTCTAATCTACCAGAACTCCCTTAGTCTAGTTGCTTGGACGATTTCCGGGGATCTTGGTCTTGCGAAGGCCTTTCGTCTAGAGCTAGTTCTCTCCTCAGAGATTTTTGGGCCCCAGGTACCAGAAAATGTTATGTTTCTGCATGGTCCAGATGGGATGGCTGGTGCATTCAAAGGAATTTGGATCCCTTTTCAGCCCCTTTGACTCAAATTTTAAATTATCTATCTTTTATTTTTGATCAAGGTTTAGCCTATCGTTCCATCAATATTGCTAGATCCGCTATTTCTGCAGGTCATTTTCCAATTTCTGATATTCCTATTGGACGTCATTTTCAAATTCAAAGACTTTTAAAAGCTATCCATCTTAACAGACCTCCCATCCCTAAACACCTTGAATTCTGGGACGTTGATCTTATTTTTTCTCTTTTCAATTCTTGGCCTTCTAATAATTTACTTTCTTTAAAACAACTTTCTTTCAAACTCACTACTCTTCTCTGTCTTCTCTCTTGTAAAAGAGTCTCTGACGTCAACGCTATTGATTTAAATTCTAAAAAACTATCTCCTCAAGGAATTGTATTCAATATTATTCGCAGAACTAAAACCAATATTTCTACTATTTTTTACCCTTACTTTTTTGAACATCCTAAATTATGTGTGGTTCTTTGTTTCAAAGAATACGAATTAAGAACTTCCCATTTTAGATCTTCTTCTTCTTCTAATCAACTATTATTATCTTTCATTCCACCACACAAACCTGTTTCTTCCATAACTATAGCTAGATGGGTTAGATCTACTATGTCTGAAGCTGGCGTAGATAATAGATTTTCTTCTCATTGTATTAGAGGAGCTTCTGCCTCTAAAGCTTTCTTTAAATCTTGTTCCTTACAAGATATTTTAAAATGCAGCTGCTTGGTCTTCTGACTCTACTTTCAGACAATTTTATTTTAAACCTATTTCTTCTATTTCTCATAGTCTTATTAATTAATTTCCTTTGCTTTAAACTAGCAAAATATGAGTCTCTGGTCTTGTGATAAAATTATGATTATCCTAACTTTAGTGTAGATATAATGTAGATTTTATTAAAGACAAAGAGACAAATATTTTCCCTCCCTTTTATTTCCCACCCATTTTTTCAGTAACAATTCAATGTTATTATTATAAAATATATTAATGTCTTCCGGTGGGCGGCTCTCTAAGATGGTGGCAGGTTTCTTTTGCTCTGCAGAAAAACTTGGATTATTTAGAATATTTGCCACTATTCCTTGCCATTCGTGCCTCCCTTGACAGACTAAGCTGTCCGGGAACTTCATACGAACAGAAGAAAATATATCTCTTCTACCCCGGAAGGCACATTAAAGAAACATTTAAGACTTTACCGTGTCGACGGTACCCACCGTATGCACCCGCTATAACCATGCAGTGTGCAGCTGAACCGTTGCTGACTAAAATATCGGACATATTCATACCTTTATTTGATTCACTCACTGCTCAATGCTCAAGCCTAAGTGAAGCAATTCGGCAGCAATTGGCCCGGACCCCTGATGGCGGGGCTCGGCAATGTGCTGGGAAAGAGTTGGCGCCAACCCTGGAGCAAGAAGCAGTGAACTCCATTTTGGATGATGGGAGAGCAAGTAGCATGTCAAACTCCATGCAAGAGCTGATAGAGCCCGAAACTTCTTACAAGACAGTTGCCGGTACTGCTCGAGGAAACAGTGGAATCTGTCCTATACTGCCTTACTCTGCTGACCCGCTGCAGGTTCATCACTTAGGACATTACACTAAGCTGACCCCGATATGCCTACCTACCTACAAAATAGGCGAAAACAACGCACTGACACGCACTCTTCAATGTCCACAGCTCTTTTTCTCAATGGGGTTACTCTTCCCAGGCCGCCCTGTGTTCTATTTTAGCTGGCTGCCAGACTCGCGCAGCCGATCGCTGGTTCGGGGCAGAAGTGGTATCGGCTAGAGTGGAAGGATCGTACGCAGGATGACTCAGGTGGTGTTTGGACTAATCTGGCAGACCCCATCAATCTGAACAAAATACATTGTTAAGTTGTGCAGGACTTCATATGGATTTTTGAACTGAACCCATTTATTATGTAAATATGTTCAATGCTCATAGATCGAGCTGGTGAGGCATTACGATGTCAGACTGCCGTTCTCAGGTTCAAAAGTTATCTGTTTAATTTTCCTGTATCTGCAATTATACTTTCCCTTCCCCATACCCCTGCTGGCTCTTATGCAAGTTGCCTGCTCCACATTTAACGGAACATCGCTTTGATAGATCTAGGGTGTTAAATCCTGACTCATATGCTGTTCTCCTTAGTACCTAGGCATAACACTTATTTGCCAAAGCCTGATTATGTTTACTAGAAAGCATCACGACAAGAAGTACATAAAATCAGAACAGCCTCTTATGGGCGACGCCAGATTTTGCTCTGTAACCCTTTTGAATGTTCTCTGATAGCAGATATGTAGTTGAACACCCTACTATTATTATAATCAATGGACTGGACTAATGATGTAAATATTGTAGCAGTATTATGTAACCCAGTGGCGTGGTGCCACAAATGCTAAGACTCTAGGTAACTTTATGGTTGGGATTGGTTGTTCGGTATGTCTTGTTTGTGTGATTGGCTTGCTTGCTTAGTTTGTGTGCTTGTAGTTAGTGGCAAGTGAAGGAAGGTTCATTAGGGGCAGATTGATATGGCATTGTAGTGTTAGCCTGTCTTTTTCAGGTTTAAAACTTGTTTGTCTAATTCTTTTGCATCTGCACTTATACTTCCCCTCTCTTATCTTTCCGCTTGAGCGAAAAAGGCTCTGTGAGCAGTTTTATCCTATCTTGCCTTTTATGCAATCTGTTTGTCCCACATTTAATGGAACATTACTCTGGGTGAGCCAGAATACAGGTGACACATACGCTGTTCCCCTCAGTACTTAAACATAATATATACTTGCCAGCACTTGATTATATTTTTTTGGAAAGTACCAAAAACCAGAAATGCACAAAAATTTAGAGCAGCCTTTAATCAAAGACGTCAGATTTCTCTTTCTCTTGGTAATTCTTCTGAATATTCTCTTGCATCATCTACACAGATGAGAACCCTACTTTCATAACCAACGATGGGTAATTTATCCCCTCTGTAAAATTTTAGTTGGCTTAAACTTGATTACTATATATAAGTATACTCCTACAAAACACCCTATCTCCTTATGCTTATATCATTATGTACTAACCCTTGTTTCAAGGAGTAAATAAGTGGAACATATCATACTCTAACCTTGCTGATTCTGCTTTACTTACATTCTATTGTGGGCTTGTGTCTGAATGAGGCTATCAACTAAGTCTAATTGTCTCTTTTGTCATGGTCAGGAAAACTTTTAATTTTGGTCAGGTTTGTTACTTAGAATGTTAATATGTAGCCTAGTTACATGGAAAATTACTCCGCACCTTATTGTGAAGCCCCATACTCTAAGATTTATTTATCAGCTCCAAACCCTTCCTCTTCAGGAATCAATTTGGAGCTTCAAATGGATCTTTAAGAATCCTCAAACTCCAATCAAAATGTGTTTCCTGTTTCAATCTTCAAGTTTTGGATTTCAAAGTTTTCAACGTTCTTCAAGTTCCTGTTTCAAAGACTCCTCAATTTTTCAATTCAACATTGGTTTCTTTGTTTCATCTACATTTTCCTTTGTTTGATGAACTTTATGTGGGTCTTACTGGTCATTATTTGGCTATGTTAATGACTCTGATTGGTCTTTTTTGTCACTGTCCACTCAAAATGTTATCTCATTGGTCTCCATTTTTCTGGTAGTTTGTTATTTGTTTTATTTTTAAATGCTGTCCTGAGCAGTAAACTGAAGGATTATGCAAAATATTCGTCTCTGTTAGACATGTGCATGGCAAAAAAATTCGTTTCGGTTCGGATCGATTCAGATTTTTTTTAATTTCGGTTCGGATCCATTTGAATTCGGAAAAATTCGAATCAATTCGGTTCGGAATCGTTTCGGATTTATTCGGATTCAAATAATTTTGTCTGAATTCGGTTCAATTCGGTTTGGTTTGGAATTTCGGTAAGTATTCGGTGGGATGTACTGTGTATTAGACTAGTATTATGTACTGTATATTAGGTGTAACCCATGGCAGAGTGATATAACCTAATATACTGTACAATACTAGTGTAATCCATGGCCAGCTGAATCTACAGAATAAATCCGAACTAATTCGGATATATTCGGTAGATTCGGCACTATTTTAATTCAGAAATTCGAATCGATCCAAATCCCGAATTTACCGAATTCGGACGAATTTCCGAATCGATTCGAAACGAATTGCACATATCTAGTCTCTGTGTCTTTAATAAAATCTAGATTATATCTACACTAAAGTTAGGATTATCGTAATTAAAGGAAATTAATTTAAGATAATTAAATAAATTCATCCTATTTAAAACTAAATACTTACTTATAAAATAAACCCTAAGCTAGCTACAATATAACTAATAGTTACATTGTAGCTAGCTTAGGGTTTATATTTATTTTACAGGCAACTTTGTATTTATTTTAACTAGGTACAATAGTTATTAAATAGTTATTAACTATTTAATAACTACCTAGCTAAAATAAGTACAAAATTACCTGTACAATTACACCTAACACTACACTATAATTAAATTAATTACCTAAACTACCTACAATTAATTACAATTAAATGAAATAAACTAAATTACGAAAAAAAAACCCACTAAATTACAGAAAATAAAAAAAGAATTACAAGAATTTTAAACTAATTACACCTAATCTAATCCCCCTAATAAAATAAAAAAGCCCCCCAAAATAATAAAATTTCCCTACCCTATACTAAATTACAAATAGCCCTTAAAAGGGCCTTTTGCGGGGCATTGCCCCAAAGTAATCAGCTCTTTTACCTGTAAAAAAAAAGAATACCCCCCCCAACATTACAATCCACCACCCACACAACCCTACTCTAAAACCCACCCAATCCCCCCTTAAAAAACCTAACATTAACCCCCTGAAGATCACCCTACCTTGAGCCGTCTTCACCCAGCCGGGCACAAGTGGTCCTCCAGAGGGTCCGAAGTCTTCATCCGATCGGGGCAGAAGAGGTCCTCCAGACGGCAGAAGGCTTCATCCAGGCTGCATTTTCTATATTCATCCTTCCGGAGCGGAGCGGGTCCATCTTCAATCCAGCCGACGCTGAGCCATCCTCTTCAGCCAATCGGAATTAAGGTAGGAAAAATCCTATTGGCTGATGCAATCAGCCAATCGGATTGAAGTTCAATCCGATTGGCTGATCCAATCAGCCAATAGGATTGACCTCGCATTCTATTGGCTGTTCCAATCAACCAATAGAATGCGAGGTCAATCCTATTGGCTGATAGCATCAGCCAATAGGATTTTTCCTACCTTAATTCTGATTGGCTGATAGGATGCAGCCTGGATGAAGCCTTCTGCCGTCTGGAGGACCTCTTCTGCCCCGATCGGATGAAGACTTCGGACCCTCTGGAGGACCACTTGTGCCTGGCTGGGTGAAGACGGCTCAAGGTAGGGTGATCTTCAGGGGGTTAGTGTTAGTTTTTTTTAAGGGGGGATTTGGTGGGTTTTAGAGTAGGGTTGTGTGGGTGGTGGATTGTAATGTTGGGGGGTATTGTATTCTTTTTTTTTACAGGTAAAAGAGCTGATTACTTTGGGGCAATGCCCCGCAAAAGGCCCTTTTAAGGGCTATTTGTAATTTAGTTTAGGGAAGGGAAATTTTATTATTTTGGGGGGGCTTTTTTTTTTATTAGGGGGATTAGATTAGGTGTAATTAGTTTAAAATTCTTGTAATTCTTTTTTTATTTTCTTAATTTAGTTTTTTTCCCGTAATTTAGTTTATTTCATTTAATTGTAATTAATTGTAGGTAGTTTAGGTAATTAGTTTAATTATAGTGTAGTGTTAGGTGTAATTGTAACTTAGGTTAGGATTTATTTTACAGGTAATTTTGTACTTATTTTAGCTAGGTAGTTATTAAATAGTTAATAACTATTTAATAACTATTCTACCTAGTTAAAATAAATACAAAGTTGCCAGTAAAATAAATATAAATCCTAAGCTAGCTACAAATGTAACTATTAGTTATGTTGTAGCTATCTTAGGGTTTATTTTATAGGTAAGTATTTAGTTTTAAATAGGATGAATTTATTTAATTATGTTTAATTAATTTCCTTTAATTTAAATTATATTTAACTTAGGGGGGGTTAGGGTTAGACTTAGGTTTAGGGGTTAATAAATTTATTATAGTAGCAGCGACATTGGGGTCGGAAGATTAGGGGTTAATAAATGTAGGTAGGTGTCGGCGATGTTGGGGGGGCAGATTAGGGGTTAATAAAATTTAACTAGTGTTTGCGAGGCGGGAGTGCGGCGGTTTAGGGGTTAATACATTTATTAAAGTGGTGGCGATGTCCGGTCGGCAGATTAGGGGTTAATAATTGTAGGTAGGTGGCAGCGACGTTGGGGGCAGCAAATTAGGGGTTAATAAATATCATGTCGGTGTCGGCGATGTTAGGGGCAGCAGATTAGGGGTTAATAAATATAATGTAGGTGGCGGCGATGTCCGGTCGGCAGATTAGGGGTTAAATTTTTTTATTTTAGTGTTTGCGATGTGGGGGGGCCTCGGTTTAGAGGTTAATAGGTAGTTTATGGGTGTACTTTGTAGCACTTTAGTTAAGAGTTTTATGTTACGGCGTTAGCCCATAAAACTCTTAACTACTGACTTTTAAATGCGGTAGGAGTCTGGACAGGAGAGGGTCTACCGCTCACTTCTTCCAAGACTCGTAATATCAGCGTTAGGCAAATCCCATTAAAAAGATAGGATACGCAATTGACGTAAGGGGATTTGCGGTAGCCTCGAGTCGTGGAAGAAAAGTGAGCGGTACACCTGGCAGACTCGTAATACCAGCGGGCGTTAAAAAGCAGTGTTGGGACCTCTCAACGCTGCTTTTTAAGGCTAACGCCAAACTCGTGATCTAGGCGTGTTTTCCTATGTTTATGTTTTATGGAGTCAGTGTCACCATAAGCTTACTAGTGTGTTTGTAAAAGCTAGTCCTGGGTGAAATAAAGCATTAGTAGTAGTTCCTTCTGGAATAGTTGGTCCTGTCTGATTCTTTCAGGTATACCAGTAGCAGAGGTTCTGGCTCTGCAGTCTGACTGCACCTTTCCCTGCACCTTTCCCTGCACCTTTCCCTGCAAGAGAGACCTGCTACAGAGTCTGTGGGCTAAAGAGCTGGCCTTGTGAGCCCCAATTGTCTTTTTAAAGAAAGTGCAGGGAAAGGGATCAATACTTCCTGAAGAAAGCAGAGGGGACATTATCTGCTTGAAAGGAGCAGCGAGGCAGAGGGATGTATTCCTGCCTAGTAGCAGCCAGGCAGAGGGGACAATACCTGCCTGAAGGGTGCAGTGAGGCAGAGGGATCTATTCCTGACTAGAAGCAGCCAGGCAGAGGGGACAATACCTGCCTGAAGGGTGCAGCGAGGCAGAGGGATCTATTCCTGCCTAGAAGCAGCCAGGCAGAGGGGACGATACCTGCCTGAAGGGTGCAGCGAGGCAGAGGGATCTATTCCTGACTAGAAGCAGCCAGGCAGAGGGGACGATACCTGCCTGAAGGGTGCAGCGAGGCAGAGGGATCTATTCCTGACTAGAAGCAGCCAGCCAGAGGGGACAATACCTGCCTGAAGGGTGCAGCGGTGCAGAGGGATCTATTCCTGACTAGAAGCAGCCAGGCACAGGGGACGATACCTGCCTGAAGGGTGCAGCGGTGCAGAGGGATCTATTCCTGACTAGTAGCAGCCAGGCAGAGGGGACGATACCTGTCTGAAGGGTGCAGCGCAGCAGAGGGATCTATTCCTGACTAGAAGCAGCCAGGCAGAGGGGACGATACCTGCCTGAAGGGTGCAGCGGGATCTATTCATGCCTAGTAGCAGCCAGGCAGAGGGGACGATACCTGTCTGAAGGGTGCAGCGCAGCAGAGGGATCTATTCCTGACTAGTAGCAGCCAGGCAGAGGGGACGATACCTGTCTGAAGGGTGCAGCGCAGCAGAGGGATCTATTCCTGACTAGTAGCAGCCAGGCAGAGGGGACGATACCTGTCTGAAGGGTGCAGCGCAGCAGAGGGATCTATTCCTGACTAGTAGCAGCCAGGCAGAGGGGATGATACCTGCCTGAAGGGTGCAGTGAGGCAGAGGGATCTATTCCTGACTAGAAGCAGCCAGGGAGAGGGGACGATACCTGCCTGAAGGGTGCAGTGCAGCAGAGGGATCTATTCCTGACTAGAAGCAGCCAGGCAGAGGGGACGATACCTGCTTGAAGGGAGCAGCCAGGCAGAGGGGACAATACCTGCTTGAAGGGTGCAGCGGTGCAGAGGGATCTATTCCTGACTAGTAGCAGCCAGGCAGAGGGGACGATACCTGCCTGAAGGGTGCAGCGAGGCAGAGGGATCTATTCCTGACTAGAAGAAGCCAGACAGAGGGGACGATACCTGCTTGAAGGGTGCAGCGAGGCAGAGGGATCTATTCCTGACTAGAAACAGCCAGACAGAGGGGATGATACCTGCCTGAAGGGTGCAGCGGTGCAGAGGGATCCATTCCTGACTAGAAGCAGCCAGGCAGAGGGGACGATACCTGCCTGAAGGGTGCAGCGAGGCAGAGGGATCTATTCCTTACTAGAAGCAGCCAGGCAGAGGGGACGATACCTGCCTGAAGGGTGCAGCGAGGCAGAGGGATCTATTCCTGACTAGAAGCAGCCAGGCAGAGGGGACGATACCTGCCTGAAGGGTGCAGCGGGGCAGAGGGATCTATTCGTGCCTAGTAGCAGCCAGGCAGAGGGGACGATACTTGCCTGAAGGGTGCAGCGGTGCAGAGGGATCTATTCCTGACTAGTAGCAGCCAGGCAGAGGGGACGATACCTGCCTGAAGGGTGCAGCGAGGCAGAGGGATCTATTCGTGCCTAGTAGCAGCCAGGCAGAGGGGACGATACCTGCCTGAAGGGTGCAGTGAGGCAGAGGGATCTATTCCTGACTAGAAGCAGCCAGGCAGAGGGGACGATACCTGCCTGAAGGGTGCAGTGCAGCAGAGGGATCTATTCCTGACTAGAAGCAGCCAGACAGAGGGGACGATACCTGCCTGAAGGGTGCAGCGGTGCCGAGGGATCTATTCCTGACTAGAAGAAGCCAGGCAGAGGGGACGATACCTGCCTGAAGGGTGCAGCGAGGCAGAGGGATCTATTCCTGACTAGAAGCAGCCAGGCAGAGGGGACGATACCTGCCTGAAGGGTGCAGCGGGGCAGAGGGATCTATTCCTGACTAGAAGCAGCCAGGCAGAGGGGACGATACCTGCCTGAAGGGTGCAGCGAGGCAGAGGGATCTATTCCTGACTAGAAGCAGCCAGGCAGAGGGGACGATACCTGCCTGAAGGGTGCAGCGCAGCAGAGGGATCTATTCCTGACTAGAAGCAGCCAGCCAGAGGGGACGATACCTGCCTGAAGGGTGCAGCGAGGCAGAGGGATCTATTCCTGACTAGAAGCAGCCAGGCAGAGGGGACGATACCTGCCTGAAGGGTGCAGCGGTGCAGAGGGATCTATTCCTGACTAGAAGCAGCCAGGCAGAGGGGACGATACCTGCCTGAAGGGTGCAGCGAGGCAGAGGGATCTATTCATGCCTAGTAGCAGCCAGGCAGAGGGGACGATACCTGCCTGAAGGGTGCAGCGAGGCAGAGGGATATATTCCTGCCTAAAAGCAGCCAGGCAGAGGGGACGATACCTGCCAGAAGTGAGCAGCGAGGCAGAGGGATCTATTCCTGACTAGAAGCAGCCAGGCAGAGGGGACGATACCTGCCAGAAGTGAGCAGCGAGGCAGAGGGATCTATTCCTGACTATAATCAGCCAGGCAGAGGGGACGATACCTGCCTGAAGGGTGCAGTGAGGCAGAGGGATCTATTCCTGACTAGAAGAAGCCAGGCAGAGGGGACAATACCTGCCTGAAGGGTGCAGCGAGGCAGAGGGATCTATTCCTGACTAGTAGCAGCCAGGCAGAGGGGACAATACCTGCCTGAAGGGTGCAGTGAGGCAGAGGGATCTATTCCTGACTAGAAGCAGCCAGGCAGAGGGGACAATACCTGCCTGAGGGGTGCAGCGAGGCAGAGGGATCTATTCCTTACTAGAAGCAGCCAGGCAGAGGGAACAATACCTGCCTGAAGGGTGCAGCGAGGCACAGGGATCTATTCCTGACTAGAAGCAGCCAGGCAGAGGGGACGATACCTGCCTGAAGGGTGCAGCGAGGCAGAGGGATCTATTCCTGACTAGAAGAAGCCAGACAGAGGGGACGATACCTGCTTGAAGGGTGCAGCGAGGCAGAGGGATCTATTCCTGACTAGAAGCAGCCAGACAGAGGGGATGATACCTGCCTGAAGGGTGCAGCGGTGCAGAGGGATCCATTCCTGACTAGAAGCAGCCAGGCAGAGGGGACGATACCTGCCTGAAGGGTGCAGCGAGGCAGAGGGATCTATTCCTTACTAGAAGCAGCCAGGCAGAGGGGACGATACCTGCCTGAAGGGTGCAGCGAGGCAGAGGGATCTTTTCCTGACTAGAAGCAGCCAGGCAGAGGGGACGATACCTGCCTGAAGGGTGCAGCGAGGCAGAGGGATCTATTCGTGCCTAGTAGCAGCCAGGCAGAGGGGACGATACTTGCCTGAAGGGTGCAGCGGTGCAGAGGGATCTATTCCTGACTAGTAGCAGCCAGGCAGAGGGGACGATACCTGCCTGAAGGGTGCAGCGAGGCAGAGGGATCTATTCGTGCCTAGTAGCAGCCAGGCAGAGGGGACGATACCTGCCTGAAGGGTGCAGTGAGGCAGAGGGATCTATTCCTGACTAGAAGCAGCCAGGCAGAGGGGACGATACCTGCCTGAAGGGTGCAGCGGTGCCGAGGGATCTATTCCTGACTAGAAGAAGCCAGGCAGAGGGGACGATACCTGCCTGAAGGGTGCAGCGAGGCAGAGGGATCTATTCCTGACTAGAAGCAGCCAGGCAGAGGGGACGATACCTGCCTGAAGGGTGCAGCGGGGCAGAGGGATCTATTCCTGACTAGAAGCAGCCAGGCAGAGGGGATGATACCTGCCTGAAGGGTGCAGCGAGGCAGAGGGATCTATTCCTGACTAGAAGCAGCCAGGCAGAGGGGACGATACCTGCCTGAAGGGTGCAGCGCAGCAGAGGGATCTATTCCTGACTAGAAGCAGCCAGGCAGAGGGGACGATACCTGCCTGAAGGGTGCAGCGAGGCAGAGGGATCTATTCCTGACTAGAAGCAGCCAGGCAGAGGGGACGATACCTGCCTGAAGGGTGCAGCGGTGCAGAGGGATCTATTCCTGACTAGAAGCAGCCAGCCAGAGGGGACGATACCTGCCTGAAGGGTGCAGCGAGGCAGAGGGATCTATTCATGCCTAGTAGCAGCCAGGCAGAGGGGACGATACCTGCCTGAAGGGTGCAGCGAGGCAGAGGGATATATTCCTGCCTAAAAGCAGCCAGGCAGAATACCTGCCTGAGGGGTGCAGCGAGGCGGAGGGATCTATTCCTGACTAGAAGCAGCCAGGCAGAGGGGACGATACCTGCCTGAAGGGTGCAGCGGTGCAGAGGGATCTATTCCTGACTAGAAGCAGCCAGGCAGAGGGGACAATACCTGCCTGAGGGGTGCAGCGAGGCAGAGGGATCTATTCCTTACTAGAAGCAGCCAGGCAGAGGGAACAATACCTGCCTGAAGGGTGCAGCGAGGCACAGGGATCTATTCCTGACTAGAAGCAGCCAGGCAGAGGGGACGATACCTGCCTGAAGGGTGCAGCGAGGCAGAGGGATCTATTCCTGACTAGAAGAAGCCAGACAGAGGGGACGATACCTGCTTGAAGGGTGCAGCGAGGCAGAGGGATCTATTCCTGACTAGAAGCAGCCAGACAGAGGGGATGATACCTGCCTGAAGGGTGCAGCGGTGCAGAGGGATCCATTCCTGACTAGAAGCAGCCAGGCAGAGGGGACGATACCTGCCTGAAGGGTGCAGCGAGGCAGAGGGATCTATTCCTTACTAGAAGCAGCCAGGCAGAGGGGACGATACCTGCCTGAAGGGTGCAGCGAGGCAGAGGGATCTTTTCCTGACTAGAAGCAGCCAGGCAGAGGGGACGATACCTGCCTGAAGGGTGCAGCGGGGCAGAGGGATCTATTCGTGCCTAGTAGCAGCCAGGCAGAGGGGACGATACTTGCCTGAAGGGTGCAGCGGTGCAGAGGGATCTATTCCTGACTAGTGGCAGCCAGGCAGAGGGGACGATACCTGCCTGAAGGGTGCAGCGAGGCAGAGGGATCTATTCGTGCCTAGTAGCAGCCAGGCAGAGGGGACGATACCTGCCTGAAGGGTGCAGCGAGGCAGAGGGATCTATTCCTGACTAGAAGCAGCCAGGCAGAGGGGACGATACCTGCCTGAAGGGTGCAGTGCAGCAGAGGGATCTATTCCTGACTAGAAGCAGCCAGGCAGAGGGGACGATACCTGCCTGAAGGGTGCAGCGGTGCCGAGGGATCTATTCCTGACTAGAAGAAGCCAGGCAGAGGGGACGATACCTGCCTGAAGGGTGCAGCGAGGCAGAGGGATCTATTCCTGACTAGAAGCAGCCAGGCAGAGGGGACGATACCTGCCTGAAGGGTGCAGCGGGGCAGAGGGATCTATTCCTGACTAGAAGCAGCCAGGCAGAGGGGATGATACCTGCCTGAAGGGTGCAGCGAGGCAGAGGGATCTATTCCTGACTAGAAGCAGCCAGGCAGAGGGGACGATACCTGCCTGAAGGGTGCAGCGCAGCAGAGGGATCTATTCCTGACTAGAAGCAGCCAGGCAGAGGGGACGATACCTGCCTGAAGGGTGCAGCGAGGCAGAGGGATCTATTCCTGACTAGAAGCAGCCAGGCAGAGGGGACGATACCTGCCTGAAGGGTGCAGCGGTGCAGAGGGATCTATTCCTGACTAGAAGCAGCCAGCCAGAGGGGACGATACCTGCCTGAAGGGTGCAGCGAGGCAGAGGGATCTATTCATGCCTAGTAGCAGCCAGGCAGAGGGGACGATACCTGCCTGAAGGGTGCAGCGAGGCAGAGGGATATATTCCTGCCTAAAAGCAGCCAGGCAGAGGGGACGATACCTGCCAGAAGTGAGCAGCGAGGCAGAGGGATCTATTCCTGACTAGAAGCAGCCAGGCAGAGGGGACGATACCTGCCAGAAGTGAGCAGCGAGGCAGAGGGATCTATTCCTGACTATAATCAGCCAGGCAGAGGGGACGATACCTGCCTGAAGGGTGCAGTGAGGCAGAGGAATCTATTCCTGACTAGAAGAAGCCAGGCAGAGGGGACAATACCTGCCTGAAGGGTGCAGCGAGGCAGAGGGATCTATTCCTGACTAGTAGCAGCCAGGCAGAGGGGACAATACCTGCCTGAAGGGTGCAGTGAGGCAGAGGGATCTATTCCTGACTAGAAGCAGCCAGGCAGAGGGGACAATACCTGCCTGAGGGGTGCAGCGAGGCAGAGGGATCTATTCCTTACTAGAAGCAGCCAGGCAGAGGGAACAATACCTGCCTGAAGGGTGCAGCGAGGCACAGGGATCTATTCCTGACTAGAAGCAGCCAGGCAGAGGGGACGATACCTGCCTGAAGGGTGCAGCGAGGCAGAGGGATCTATTCCTGACTAGAAGCAGCCAGGCAGAGGGGACGATACCTGCCTGAAGGGTGCAGCGGTGCAGAGGGATCTATTCCTGACTAGAAGCAGCCAGGCAGAGGGGACGATACCTGCTTGAAGGGTGCAGCGGTGCAGAGGGATCTATTCCTGACTAGAAGCAGCCAGGCAGAGGGGACAATACCTGCCTGAAGGGTGCAGCGAGGCAGAGGGATCTATTCCTGACTAGAAGCAGCCAGGCAGAGGGGACAATACCTGCCTGAAGGGTGCAGCGAGGCAGAGGGATCTATTCCTGACTAGAAGCAGCCAGGCAGAGGGGACAATACCTGCCTGAAGGGTGCAGCGAGGCAGAGGGATCTATTCCTGACTAGAAGCAGCCAGGCAGAGGGGACAATACCTGCCTGAAGGGTGCAGCGAGGCAGAGGGATCTATTCCTTACTAGAAGCAGCCAGGCAGAGGGGACGATACCTGCCTGAAGGGTGCAGCGAGGCAGAGGGATCTATTCCTTACTAGAAGCAGCCAGGCAGAGGGGACGATACCTGCCTGAAGGGTGCAGTGAGGCAGAGGGATCTATTTCTGACTAGAAGCAGCCAGGCAGAGGGGACGATACCTGCTTGAAGGATGCAGCGAGGCAGAGGGATCTATTCCTGACTAGAAGCAGCCAGGCAGAGGGGACGATACCTGCCTGAAGGGTGCAGTGGTGCAGAGGGATCTATTCCTGACTAGTAGCAGCCAGGCAGAGGGGACGATACCTGCCTGAAGGGTGCAGTGAGGCAGAGGGATCTATTCCTGACTAGAAGAAGCCAGGCAGAGGGGACAATACCTGCCTGAAGGGTGCAGCGAGGCAGAGGGATCTATTCCTGACTAGTAGCAGCCAGGCAGAGGGGACGATACCTGCCTGAAGGGTGCAGCGAGGCAGAGGGATCTATTCCTGCCTAAAAGCAGCCAGGCAGAGGGGACGATACCTGCCAGAAGTGAGCAGCGAGGCAGAGGGATCTATTCCTGACTAGAAGCAGCCAGGCAGAGGGGACAATACCTGCCTGAAGGGTGCAGCGAGGCAGAGGGATCTATTCCTGACTAGTAGCAGCCAGGCAGAGGGGACAATACCTGCCTGAAGGGTGCAGCGGGGCAGAGGGATCTATTCCTGACTAGAAGCAGCCAGGCAGAGGGAATGATACCTGCCTGAAGGGTGCAGCGAGGCAGAGGGATCTATTCCTGACTAGAAGCAGCCAGCCAGAGGGGACGATACCTGCCTGAAGGGTGCAGCGAGGCAGAGGGATCTATTCGTGCCTAGTAGCAGCCAGCCAGAGGGGACGATACTTGCCTGAAGGGTGCAGCGGTGCAGAGGGATCTATTCCTGACTAGTAGCAGCCAGGCAGAGGGGACGATACCTGCCTGAAGGGTGCAGCGAGGCAGAGGGATCTATTCGTGCCTAGTAGCAGCCAGGCAGAGGGGATGATACCTGCCTGAAGGGTGCAGCGAGGCAGAGGGATCTATTCCTGACTAGAAGCAGCCAGGCAGAGGGGACGATACCTGCCTGAAGGGTGCAGTGAGGCAAAAATTGAAGCGTACAACCCTAAAGGATTTACTTGAAAGCAGAGGGGGGTACGCCAGCAACCGGCCGAGGAGAGAGCTGATCGCAGAATTGACCGAACTGGATCAGAGCTTCACAATGGCGGAAACACCGACCACGATTAGTGACGAAAAAACCAGGATTGTTCGGGAAAGGCTCTCATTATACGGGCCGAACCCCTCCATGGAATTGGTACAGCAGTTGATGGCGGAGGCGGACGAGGATATACGAGAGACTCGAGCCCACGAACTCAACCTAGCGAACACACACCGCAATGCTGAAGCCCCGCAGGTAATCATCCCTGTCGAAAATGCTGGGAGGCCCAAGATACCCTATGCGGCATTTCGACCCTTCCTAGAGAGCGAGACAGGGATTGATGAATATTTGGCGGACTTCGAAAGGCAATGTGCCCTGCACCAGATTCCCAACAGAGAGTGGCCCACGATATTGTCTGGGAAACTATCCGGGCGAGCCCTGGAAGCCTTTCGTACTCTGGGTGCTGAGGAAGTTACACAGTATGAGCTAGTTAAGGAGACACTGTTGCGACGGTACGCTGTAACTCTGGACACGTATCGCCGACAGTTTCGGGGCACGAAAAAGAAGCCTAACGATACCCATATGGAATGGGCGCACCGAATGCGGAGAGCGGCAAATCACTGGCTGAGCGGAAGTAAAGCGGTGACTGGTGAGGAAATTTTACAATTGTTTCTCTTAGAACATTTTTATAATGGCATGGAACAGCAAGGGAAGGAATGGCTGCGAGACAGGCGGCCTTCTACCTTAGAAGAAGCAGCCAAATTGGCCGATGAACATTATGACTCCCGTCTTCACGAACCCATGAACTACCGAGCTCCAGCACGGGTCGAACCTAGAGAGGTTTACTGTGCACCCCCTCGTGCTGAATTCCGAGCCCCGGTGCCCACAGGGCCCGTCCGACACTCAGGACCACACAATAACAGCTCTGAGCGTCCCAGACCGACTTGCCACCGATGCAAGCAACCAGGGCATTTCATGGCTAGCTGCCCCCTTAATACGCACCAGACACCCAGGAATTACAATTACCCCTCTGGGTCCTATCGTCCGGCCCGGGCCCTCTGTGTTAACCAAGAGGCCCCTATGGAGGGATATGTGGGGCCGCTTCACGAGGTGGACCCTGTATATGCTGCCTCAGATAACCGCCAGCACCATCGGCAGAAGGTATGGCTCGAGGGGTGATCTACAGAGGGATTGAGAGACACAGGGGCTACTATCACGCTGGTACAGAGTCATTTGGTGCCAGAGCACAAGCGATCCGGACAGACTGTGGCCGTTAGAGTGGCGGGGGGGGATGTGTACAAAATTCCAACAGCTCAAGTGCATCTTGATTGGGGAGCGGGAAAGGGGGCTGTGAACGTGGGCATAATGGATAATTTACCTGCCGAAGTACTACTGGGCAACGATTTGGGCCCCATGACTTCTGCCTATGCTCCAGTATGCAACAACGAGGCGGACCCAGTGACTACACGGGCCCAAGCCCGGATGGAGCGAGAGCTCTCACCAGTGCGGGAGACACAGGTAAGACCTACCCCGACCTTGCCTGACATGTTAGGCCCCATACCCTGGGACACCCCAGATGCTTTCGAGACAGAGTCTAAGACTGACCCGACTTTACAAAAGTACCGGGAACGAGCAGAGACCGGAGGGGGCGGGGCAGATAACGAAACATTCTTATGGGAAAAAGGGAAAATATACCGCTGGACAGAGAAAAGGGGACAGCGTAGGCGACAGCTGGTAGTGCCCCACAAATACCGTCAAGAAATCCTCAAGATAGGCCACGACATCCCCTTAGCAGGCCACCTAGCCGTAACCCGTACCCTACACCGCATTACTCACACGTTCTTTTGGCCAGGGGTGCACGCTGACGTTAGAACTTACTGTAACACCTGCGATGTGTGTCAACGAGTAGGAAGGCGAGGCGATCACCCTAAAGCCCATCTAGTAAATATGCCCATTGTAGAGGAACCCTTCAGCCGGGTTGCTATTGACCTAGTGGGACCACTGGCTACCCCTAGTCCCTCCGGTAAGCGCTACATTCTTACCGTAGTGGACTACGCTACCAGGTACCCAGAGGCTGTCGCCCTATCCAACATACAAGCGGATACGGTAGCGAATGCACTAGTACAGGTGTTCTCCCGGGTAGGATTTCCAAAAGAAATCCTATCTGACCGAGGCACCCAATTTACGGCTGAATTGACCCAACAACTCTGGCAGGTTTGCAAAATTAAGTCCCTCCTGAGCTCCCCATAACACCCCCAGACGAACGGGCTGTGTGAGAGGTTCAATGGAACCCTCAAGCAAATGCTCAAGACGTTCACTCAGGAATACCGAGACTGGGAACGCTTCCTGCCGCACCTCCTATTTGCTTATCGGGAGGTGCCCCAGGAAACGACAGGGTTCTCTCCCTTCGAGTTGCTCTACGGAAGAAAGGTACGGGGACCCCTAAACCTGATCCGGGAGCACTGGGAGGGAGAGATGGAGGCTGACGGTGTCCCCATTGTGCCATACGTGCTGGAACTCAGGGACCGAATGGAGCAATTAGCCAAATCCGTGCGGGCTAATCTCCATTTGGCCCAGAGAAGACAGAAAGTATGGTACGATCGGGGGGCCCGAAAGAGAATCTTCACCATAGGACAAAAGGTGTTAGTACTTAAGCCGGTGAAGACAGACAAATTGCAGGCGTCCTGGCAGGGTCCCTACCAGATCGTAGAGAAAAATGGAGACACCACTTATGTGATAGCTAGCTGCCATGACAACAATCTTAGAAAGACATTCCATGTAAACATGCTCAAGGAATATTTTGAGCGACCAGAGAACGTGACGGCCGTATGTTGTTCCCCTCAGGAAGACCCTGACAGTCTACCCATTCCAGACCTATTAGAAAAGAGTCTCCCCACAGGTATAGTGGCTCAGGTTCAGATAGGAGACCGACTTAGCCCCACTGAAAGGGAGCAGCTCAGCCAACTCCTCCAGTCCAAACACCTCACCTTCTCCCCGAAGCCAGGGTACACTACTTTAACCACCCACCAGGTAGATACTCCGGGACAAGCTCCCTTGCGCCAGGCTCCGTACTGAATCCCCGAAGCAGTTAGGACAGGAATGAAGAAGGAGATCGATGAGATGCTCCAGCTCAGGGTAATTGAGCCCTCCGATAGTCCCTGGGCCTCCCCAGTTGTCTTGGTGCCCAAGAAAGATGGGACCACCCGGTTCTGCGTGGACTATCGGAGGCTCAATGAAAAAACCGTGACGGACGCTTAACCTATGCCCAGGGTAGACGAGCTACTCAATCGTATAGCCAGGGGAAATTACCTGACCACTATTGACCTCTGCAAAGGTTACTGGCAGATTCCCCTGGCCCCGGAGGCTATCCCCAAGTCGGCATTCGTCACCCCATTCGGCTTATATCAGTTTAGGGTAATGCCGTTTGGGATGAAGAATGCCCCAGCTACATTCCAGCGCTTGGTGGATAGGCTCCTGGATGGCTTCCAGAGTTTTGCTTGCGCCTACCTGGACGACATAGCGATCCACAGTGAGTCCTGGGAGGACCACTTAGCTCATGTAGGAATGGTTCTGGATCAGATCCGGGCTGCTGGCCTGACTCTGAAGCCAGAAAAATGCCACTTTGGGATGGCCGAGGTACAGTACCTGGGTCACCGGGTGGGGTGTGGAAAGCAGCGACCAGAGCCGGCCAAGATAGAAGCTGTCGCCAATTGGCCCACCCCCATCACTAAGACTCAGGTCCTAGCCTTCCTGGGCACGGCAGGGTACTATAGACGGTTCGTACCAGACTACAGCACACTTGCCAAACCCCTGACTGACTTGACCAAGAAGAACTTACCTCGACAGGTCCTGTGGTCTCCCCACTGTGAAACGGCTTTCCAGGCTCTCAAAAATGCTCTAATTAACGCTCCTGTCTTGGCGGCCCCAGCCCTTAACAAACGTTTTATCGTCCATACAGATGCTTCCATGTTCGGGCTGGGAGCCGTCCTCAGCCAAGTAGGCGAAGATGGAGGGGAGCATCCAGTTGCCTACATCAGCCGGAAGCTCCTGCCCCGCGAAGTCAGCTATGCAGCGGTCGAAAAGGAGTGTTTGGCTTTGGTGTGGGCATTAAAGAAATTGACTCCCTATTTATATGGTCAGGAGTTCACCCTGGTCACCGACCATAACCCGTTGGTGTGGCTGAACCGGGTCTCTGGAGATAACGGCAGGCTATTACGTTGGAGCTTATCGTTGCAACCCTTCAATTTCACCATTACTTACAGACCTGGGAAACAGAATGGCAACGCCGACGGGTTGTCCAGACAAACCGACCTCAGCCCCGCATAACCAGAGGTCTGGACAGCCTTAGTCTGCCCCGAAAAGGAGTCAGACCGTGTCTGCCAGAGTGTTCCACAGAAAGGGAGCACTGTTACAGAAGCATTAGTTATTTTGTTGTGAAGAGCTTATTTCCCAGCAGCAATGCCTGAACCAGCCAAGCCAGCGCCTAAGAAGGGCTCCAAGAAAACCGTAACAAGTATCATTTCATAAAGAGTTAACTTTTTTTCAGCTTTTAGAAACTATTGTCTAATCACCTCTGGAGTCAGACTGCTAATTGATAAGATGAACTTGTAAACTTGTTATCTTAAGTACTGTAATCCTATTGTGGCCTGTCAAAGGACATTGCTCTCTATCTAACTGTGTGATGGGGGATTTTGTGCTTTCCCCCCCCCCCCTGGGAGTGCCCTGTGTGCATGTAACCTTAATAAAAAGCAGGCTGGGCATCCCAGTCCTGAGTTCTTGTTTGACCCTCAATCGCAGCGTTGACTCGTTTTTGTGGGCAGAAGGGTATCCTAGCTGTACTGCAGCTAAGGGAGATTATTCTATATTTGCGAGACTCATATAGAATACTATGGAATGCAGCTTCTCCCCTCTTTAGCAATAGGGATCCAGGCTACTAAGCGGTCCATCTCTCAGCGAGACTAAGGGTAACCGTAACACAGGCACAGGGGACGATACCTGCCTGAAGGGTGCAGCGGGGCAGAGGGATCTATTCCTGACTAGAAGAAGCCAGGCAGAGGGGACGATACCTGCCTGAAGGGTGCAGCGAGGCAGAGGGATCTATTCCTGACTAGAAGCAGCCAGGCAGAGGGGACGATACCTGCCTGAAGGGTGCAGCGAGGCAGAGGGATCTATTCCTGACTAGAAGCAGCCAGGCAGAGGGGACAATACCTGCCTGAAGGGTGCAGCGAGGCAGAGGGATCTATTCCTGACTAGAAGCAGCCAGGCAGAGGGGACGATACCTGCCTGAAGGGTGCAGTGAGGCAGAGGGATCTATTCCTGACTAGAAGCAGCCAGGCAGAGGGGACAATACCTGCCTGAAGGGTGCAGCGGGGCAGAGGGATCTATTCCTGACTAGAAGAAGCCAGGCAGAGGGGACGATACCTGCCTGAAGGGTGCAGCGAGGCAGAGGGTTCTATTCCTGACTAGAAGAAGCCAGACAGAGGGGACGATACCTGCCTGAAGGGTGCAGCGGTGCAGAGGGATCTATTCCTGACTAGAAGCAGCCAGGCAGAGGGGACGATACCTGCCTGAAGGGTGCAGCGAGGCAGAGGGATCTATTCCTGACTAGAAGCAGCCAGGCAGAGGGGACAATACCTGCCTGAAGGGTGCAGCGAGGCAGAGGGATCTATTCCTGACTAGAAGCAGCCAGGCAGAGGGGACAATGCCTGCCTGAAGGGTGCAGTGAGGCAGAGGGTTCTATTCCTGACTAGAAGAAGCCAGACAGAGGGGACGATACCTGCCTGAAGGGTGCAGCGAGGCAGAGGGATCTATTCCTGACTAGAAGCAGCCAGGCAGAGGGGACAATACCTGCCTGAAGGGTGCAGCGAGGCAGAGGGATCTATTCCTGACTAGAAGCAGCCAGGCAGAGGGGACAATACCTGCCTGAAGGGTGCAGCGGTGCAGAGGGATCTATTCCTGACTAGAAGCAGCCAGCCAGAGGGGACTATACCTGCCTGAAGGGTGCAGCGAGGCAGAGGGATCTATTCATGCCTAGTAGCAGCCAGGCAGAGGGGACGATACCTGCCTGAAGGGTGCAGCGAGGCAGAGGGATCTATTCCTGACTAGAAGCAGCCAGGCAGAGGGGACGATACCT
The DNA here is from genome assembly GCF_027579735.1 of Bombina bombina. Classification (NCBI taxonomy): domain Eukaryota; kingdom Metazoa; phylum Chordata; class Amphibia; order Anura; family Bombinatoridae; genus Bombina; species Bombina bombina. The sequence goes on along the minus strand of NC_069503.1, from coordinate 6,893,155 downwards.
GCCTGAAGGGTGCAGCGGGGCAGAGGGATCTATTCCTGACTAGAAGCAGCCAGGCAGAGGGGACGATACCTGCCTGAAGGGTGCAGCGGTGCAGAGGGATCGATTCCAGACTAGAAGCAGCCAGCCAGAGGGGACGATACCTGCCTGAAGGGTGCAGCGAGGCAGAGGGATCTATTCATGCCTAGTAGCAGCCAGGCAGAGGGGATGATACCTGCCTGAAGGGTGCAGCGAGGCAGAGGGATCTATTCCTGCCTAAAAGCAGCCAGGCAGAGGGGACGATACCTGCCAGAAGTGAGCAGCGAGGCAGAGGGATCTATTCCTGACTAGAAGCAGCCAGGCAGAGGGGACGATACCTGCCAGAAGTGAGCAGCGAGGCAGAGGGATCTATTCCTGACTAGAATCAGCCAGGCAGAGGGGACGATACCTGCCTGAAGGGTGCAGCGAGGCAGAGGGATCTATTCCTGACTAGTAGCAGCCAGGCAGAGGGGACAATACCTGCCTGAAGGGTGCAGTGAGGCAGAGGGATCTATTCCTGACTAGAAGCAGCCAGGCAGAGGGGACAATACGTGCCTGAGGGGTGCAGCGAGGCAGAGGGATCTATTCCTTACTAGAAGCAGCCAGGCAGAGGGGACAATACCTGCCTGAAGGGTGCAGCGAGGCAGAGGGATCTATTCCTGACTAGAAGCAGCCAGGCAGAGGGGACGATACCTGCTTGAAGGGTGCAGCGGTGCAGAGGGATCTATTCCTGACTAGAAGCAGCCAGGCAGAGGGGACAATACCTGCCTGAAGGGTGCAGCGAGGCAGAGGGATCTATTCCTGACTAGAAGCAGCCAGGCAGAGGGGACGATACCTGCCTGAAGGGTGCAGCGGTGCAGAGGGATCTATTCCTGACTAGAAGCAGCCAGGCAGAGGGGACGATACCTGCCTGAAGGGTGCAGCGAGGCAGAGGGATCTATTCCTGACTAGAAGCAGCCAGGCAGAGGGGACATACCTGCCTGAAGGGTGCAGCGAGGCAGAGGGATCTATTCCTGACTAGAAGCAGCCAGGCAGAGGGGACAATACCTGCCTGAAGGGTGCAGTGAGGCAGAGGGATCTATTCCTGACTAGAAGCAGCCAGGCAGAGGGGACAATACCTGCCTGAAGGGTGCAGCGAGGCAGAGGGATCTATTCCTGACTAGAAGCAGCCAGGCAGAGGGGACAATACCTGCCTGAAGGGTGCAGCGAGGCAGAGGGATCTATTCCTGACTAGAAGCAGCCAGGCAGAGGGGACGATACCTGCCTGAAGGGTGCAGCGAGGCAGAGGGATCTATTCCTGACTAGAAGCAGCCAGGCAGAGGGGACGATACCTGCCTGAAGGGTGCAGCGAGGCAGAGGGATCTATTCCTGACTAGAAGCAGCCAGGCAGAGGGGACGATACCTGCCTGAAGGGTGCAGCGAGGCAGAGGGATCTATTCCTGACTAGAAGCAGCCAGGCAGAGGGGACGATACCTGCCTGAAGGGTGCAGCGAGGCAGAGGGATCTATTCCTGACTAGAAGCAGCCAGGCAGAGGGGACGATACCTGCCTGAAGGGTGCAGCGAGGCAGAGGGATCTATTCCTGACTAGAAGCAGCCAGGCAGAGGGGACGATACCTGCCTGAAGGGTGCAGCGAGGCAGAGGGATCTATTCCTGACTAGAAGCAGCCAGGCAGAGGGGACGATACCTGCCTGAAGGGTGCAGCGAGGCAGAGGGATCTATTCCTGACTAGAAGCAGCCAGGCAGAGGGGACGATACCTGCCTGAAGGGTGCAGCGAGGCAGAGGGATCTATTCCTGACTAGAAGCAGCCAGGCAGAGGGGACGATACCTGCCTGAAGGGTGCAGCGAGGCAGAGGGATCTATTCCTGACTAGAAGCAGCCAGGCAGAGGGGACGATACCTGCCTGAAGGGTGCAGCGAGGCAGAGGGATCTATTCCTGACTAGAAGCAGCCAGGCAGAGGGGACGATACCTGCCTGAAGGGTGCAGCGAGGCAGAGGGATCTATTCCTGACTAGAAGCAGCCAGGCAGAGGGGACGATACCTGCCTGAAGGGTGCAGCGAGGCAGAGGGATCTATTCCTGACTAGAAGCAGCCAGGCAGAGGGGACGATACCTGCCTGAAGGGTGCAGCGAGGCAGAGGGATCTATTCCTGACTAGAAGCAGCCAGGCAGAGGGGACGATACCTGCCTGAAGGGTGCAGCGAGGCAGAGGGATCTATTCCTGACTAGAAGCAGCCAGGCAGAGGGGACGATACCTGCCTGAAGGGTGCAGCGAGGCAGAGGGATCTATTCCTGACTAGAAGCAGCCAGGCAGAGGGGACGATACCTGCCTGAAGGGTGCAGCGAGGCAGAGGGATCTATTCCTGACTAGAAGCAGCCAGGCAGAGGGGACGATACCTGCCTGAAGGGTGCAGCGAGGCAGAGGGATCTATTCCTGACTAGAAGCAGCCAGGCAGAGGGGACGATACCTGCCTGAAGGGTGCAGCGAGGCAGAGGGATCTATTCCTGACTAGAAGCAGCCAGGCAGAGGGGACGATACCTGCCTGAAGGGTGCAGCGAGGCAGAGGGATCTATTCCTGACTAGAAGCAGCCAGGCAGAGGGGACGATACCTGCCTGAAGGGTGCAGCGAGGCAGAGGGATCTATTCCTGACTAGAAGCAGCCAGGCAGAGGGGACGATACCTGCCTGAAGGGTGCAGCGAGGCAGAGGGATCTATTCCTGACTAGAAGCAGCCAGGCAGAGGGGACGATACCTGCCTGAAGGGTGCAGCGAGGCAGAGGGATCTATTCCTGACTAGAAGCAGCCAGGCAGAGGGGACGATACCTGCCTGAAGGGTGCAGCGAGGCAGAGGGATCTATTCCTGACTAGAAGCAGCCAGGCAGAGGGGACAATACCTGCCTGAAGGGTGCAGCGAGGCAGAGGGATCTATTCCTGACTAGAAGCAGCCAGGCAGAGGGGACGATACCTGCCTGAAGGGTGCAGCGCGGCAGAGGGATCTATTCCTGACTAGAAGCAGCCAGGCAGAGGGGACAATACCTGCCTGAAGGGTGCAGTGAGGCAGAGGGATCTATTCCTGACTAGAAGCAGCCAGGCAGAGGGGACAATACCTGCCTGAAGGGTGCAGCGAGGCAGAGGGATCTATTCCTGACTAGAAGCAGCCAGGCAGAGGGGACGATACCTGCCTGAAGGGTGCAGCGAGGCAGAGGGATCTATTCCTGACTAGAAGCAGCCAGGCAGAGGGGACGATACCTGCCTGAAGGGTGCAGCGAGGCAGAGGGATCTATTCCTGACTAGAAGCAGCCAGGCAGAGGGGACGATACCTTCCTGAAGGGTGCAGCGGAGGCAGAGGGATCTATTCCTGACTAGAAGCAGCCAGGCAGAGGGGACGATACCTGCCTGAAGGGTGCAGCGAGGCAGAGGGATCTATTCCTGACTAGAAGCAGCCAGGCAGAGGGGACGATACCTGCCAGAAGGGTGCAGCGAGGCAGAGGGATCTATTCCTGACTAGAAGCAGCCAGGCAGAGGGGACGATACCTGCCTGAAGGGTGCAGCGGGGCAGAGGGATCTATTCCTGACTAGAAGCAGCCAGGCAGAGGGGACGATACCTGCCTGAAGGGTGCAGCGAGGCAGAGGGATCTATTCCTGACTAGAAGCAGCCAGGCAGAGGGGACGATACCTGCCTGAAGGGTGCAGCGAGGCAGAGGGATCTATTCCTGACTAGAAGCAGCCAGGCAGAGGGGACGATACCTGCCTGAAGGGTGCAGCGAGGCAGAGGGATCTATTCCTGACTAGAAGCAGCCAGGCAGAGGGGACGATACCTGCCTGAAGGGTGCAGCGAGGCAGAGGGATCTATTCCTGACTAGAAGCAGCCAGGCAGAGGGGACGATACCTGCCTGAAGGGTGCAGCGAGGCAGAGGGATCTATTCCTGACTAGAAGCAGCCAGGCAGAGGGGACGATACCTGCCTGAAGGGTGCAGCGAGGCAGAGGGATCTATTCCTGACTAGAAGAAGCCAGGCAGAGGGGACAATACCTGCCTGAAGGGTGCAGCGAGGCAGAGGGATCTATTCCTGACTAGAAGCAGCCAGGCAGAGGGGACGATACCTGCCTGAAGGGTGCAGCGAGGCAGAGGGATCTATTCCTGACTAGAAGCAGCCAGGCAGAGGGGACGATACCTGCCTGAAGGGTGCAGCGAGGCAGAGGGATCTATTCCTGACTAGAAGCAGCCAGGCAGAGGGGACGATACCTGCCTGAAGGGTGCAGCGTGGCAGAGGGATCTATTCCTGACTAGAAGCAGCCAGGCAGAGGGGACGATACCTGCCTGAAGGGTGCAGCGAGGCAGAGGGATCTATTCCTGACTAGAAGCAGCCAGGCAGAGGGGACGATACCTGCCTGAAGGGTGCAGCGAGGCAGAGGGATCTATTCCTGACTAGAAGCAGCCAGGCAGAGGGGAAGATACCTGCCTGAAGGGTGCAGCGAGGCAGAGGGATCTATTCCTGACTAGAAGCAGCCAGGCAGAGGGGACGATACCTGCCTGAAGGGTGCAGCGAGGCAGAGGGATCTATTCCTGACTAGAAGCAGCCAGGCAGAGGGGACGATACCTGCCTGAAGGGTGCAGCGAGGCAGAGGGATCTATTCCTGACTAGAAGCAGCCAGGCAGAGGGGACGATACCTGCCTGAAGGGTGCAGCGAGTCAGAGGGATCTATTCCTGACTAGAAGCAGCCAGGCAGAGGGGACGATACCTGCCTGAAGGGTGCAGCGAGCAGAGGGATCTATTCCTGACTAGAAGCAGCCAGGCAGAGGGGACGATACCTGCCTGCAGGGTGCAGCGAGGCAGAGGGATCTATCCTGACTAGAAGCAGCCAGGCAGAGGGGACGATACCTGCCTGAAGGGTGCAGCGCAGCAGAGGGATCTATTCCTGACTAGAAGCAGCCAGGCAGAGGGGACGATACCTGCCTGAAGGGTGCAGCGAGGCAGAGGGATCTATTCCTGACTAGAAGCAGCCAGGCAGAGGGGACGATACCTGCCTGAAGGGTGCAGCGGGCAGAGGGATCTATTCCTGACTAGAAGCAGCCAGGCAGAGGGGACGATACCTGCCTGAAGGGTGCAGCGTGGCAGAGGGATCTATTCCTGACTAGAAGCAGCCAGGCAGAGGGGACGATACCTGCCTGAAGGGTGCAGCGAGGCAGAGGGATCTATTCCTGACTAGAAGCAGCCAGGCAGAGGGGACGATACCTGCCTGAAGGGTGCAGCGAGGCAGAGGGATCTATTCCTGACTAGAAGCAGCCAGGCAGAGGGGACGATACCTGCCTGAAGGGTGCAGCGAGGCAGAGGGATCTATTCCTGACTAGAAGCAGCCAGGCAGAGGGGGACGATACCTGCCTGAAGGGTGCAGCGAGGCAGAGGGATCTATTCCTGACTAGTAGCAGCCAGGCAGAGGGGACGATACCTGCCTGAAGGGTGCAGCGAGGCAGAGGGATCTATTCCTGACTAGAAGCAGCCAGGCAGAGGGGACAATACCTGCCTGAAGGGTGCAGCGAGCAGAGGGATCTATTCCTGACTAGAAGCAGCCAGGCAGAGGGGACGATACCTGCCTGAAGGGTGCAGCGAGGCAGAGGGATCTATTCCTGACTAGAAGCAGCCAGGCAGAGGGGACAATACCTGCCTTGAAGGGTGCAGCGAGGCAGAGGGATCTATTCCTGACTAGAAAGCAGCCAGGCAGAGGGGACGATACCTGCCTGAAGGGTGCAGCGGAGCAGAGGGATCTATTCCTGACTAGAAGCAGCCAGGCAGAGGGGAAGATACCTGCCTGAAGGGTGCAGCGAGGCAGAGGGATCTATTCCTGACTAGAAGCAGCCAGGCAGAGGGGACGATACCTGCCTGAAGGGTGCAGCGAGGCAGAGGGATCTATTCCTGACTAGAAGCAGCCAGGCAGAGGGGACGATACCTGCCTGAAGGGTGCAGCGAGGCAGAGGGATCTATTCCTGACTAGAAGCAGCCAGGCAGAGGGGACGATACCTGCCTGAAGGGTGCAGCGAGGCAGAGGGATCTATTCCTGACTAGTAGCAGCCAGGCAGAGGGGACGATACCTGCCTGAAGGGTGCAGCGAGGCAGAGGGATCTATTCCTGACTAGAAGCAGCCAGGCAGAGGGGACGATACCTGCCTGAAGGGTGCAGCGAGGCAGAGGGATCTATTCCTGACTAGAAGCAGCCAGGCAGAGGGGACGATACCTGCCTGAAGGGTGCAGTGAGGCAGAGGGATCTATTCCTGACTAGAAGAAGCCAGGCAGAGGGGACGATACCTGCCTGAAGGGTGCAGCGAGGCAGAGGGATCTATTCCTGACTAGAAGCAGCCAGGCAGAGGGGACGATACCTGCCTGAAGGGTGCAGCGGTGCAGAGGGATCTATTCCTGACTAGAAGCAGCCAGGCAGAGGGGACGATACCTGCCTGAAGGGTGCAGCGGTGCAGAGGGATCTATTCCTGACTAGAAGCAGCCAGGCAGAGGGGACGATACCTGCCTGAAGGGTGCAGCGGTGCAGAGGGATCTATTCCTGACTAGAAGCAGCCAGGCAGAGGGGACGATACCTGCCTGAAGGGTGCAGCGAGGCAGAGGGATCTATTCCTGACTAGAAGCAGCCAGGCAGAGGGGACGATACCTGCCTGAAGGGTGCAGCGAGGCAGAGGGATCTATTCCTGACTAGAAGCAGCCAGGCAGAGGGGACGATACCTGCCTGAAGGGTGCAGCGGGGCAGAGGGATCTATTCCTGACTAGAAGCAGCCAGTCAGAGGGGACGATACCTGCCTGAAGGGTGCAGCGAGGCAGAGGGATCTATTCCTGACTAGAAGCAGCCAGGCAGAGGGGACGATACCTGCCTGAAGGGTGCAGCGAGGCAGAGGGATCTATTCCTGACTAGAAGCAGCCAGGCAGAGGGGACAATACCTGCCTGAAGGGTGCAGCGGGGCAGAGGGATCTATTCCTGACTAGAAGCAGCCAGACAGAGGGGACGATACCTGCTGGAGGGGTGCAGCGAGGCAGAGGGATCTATTCCTGACTAGAAGCAGCCAGGCAGAGGGGACGATACCTGCCTGAAGGGTGCAGCGCAGCAGAGGGATCTATTCCTGACTAGAAGCAGCCAGGCAGAGGGGACGATACCTGCCTGAAGGGTGCAGCGAGGCAGAGGGATCTATTCCTGACTAGAAGCAGCCAGGCAGAGGGGACGATACCTGCCTGAAGGGTGCAGCGGGGCAGAGGGATCTATTCCTGACTAGAAGCAGCCAGGCAGAGGGGACGATACCTGCCTGAAGGGTGCAGCGAGGCAGAGGGATCTATTCCTGACTAGAAGCAGCCAGGCAGAGGGGACGATACCTGCCTGAAGGGTGCAGTGAGGCAGAGGGATCTATTCCTGACTAGAAGCAGCCAGGCAGTGGGGACAGATACCTGCCTGAAGGGTGCAGCGAGGCAGAGGGATCTATTCCTGACTAGAAGCAGCCAGGCAGAGGGACGATACCTGCCTGAAGGGTGCAGCGGTGCAGAGGGATCTATTCCTGACTAGAAGCAGCCAGGCAGAGGGGACGATACCTGCCTGAAGGGTGCAGCGAGGCAGAGGGATCTATTCCTGACTAGAAGCAGCCAGGCAGAGGGGACGATACCTGCCTGAAGGGTGCAGCGGTGCAGAGGGATCTATTCCTGACTAGAAGCAGCCAGGCAGAGGGGACGATACCTGCCTGAAGGGTGCAGCGAGGCAGAGGGATCTATTCCTGACTAGAAGCAGCCAGGCAGAGGGGACGATACCTGCCTGAAGGGTGCAGCGAGGCAGAGGGATCTATTCCTGACTAGAAGAAGCCAGGCAGAGGGGACGATACCTGCCTGAAGGGTGCAGCGAGGCAGAGGGATCTATTCCTGACTAGAAGCAGCCAGGCAGAGGGGACGATACCTGCCTGAAGGGTGCAGCGAGGCAGAGGGATCTATTCCTGACTAGAAGCAGCCAGGCAGAGGGGACGATACCTGCCTGAAGGGTGCAGCGAGCAGAGGGATCTATTCCTGACTAGAAGCAGCCAGGCAGAGGGGACGATACCTGCCTGAAGGGTGCAGCGAGGCAGAGGGATCTATTCCTGACTAGAAGCAGCCAGGCAGAGGGGACGATACCTGCCTGAAGGGTGCAGCGAGGCAGAGGGATCTATTCCTGACTAGAAGCAGCCAGGCAGAGGGGACGATACCTGCCTGAAGGGTGCAGCGAGGCAGAGGGATCTATTCCTGACTAGAAGCAGCCAGGCAGAGGGGACGATACCTGCCTGAAGGGTGCAGCGAGGCAGAGGGATCTATTCCTGCCTAGTAGCAGCCAGGCAGAGGGGACGATACCTGCCTGAAGGGTGCAGCGAGGCAGAGGGATCTATTCCTGACTAGAAGCAGCCAGGCAGAGGGGACGATACCTGCCTGAAGGGTGCAGCGAGGCAGAGGGATCTATTCCTGACTAGAAGCAGCCAGGCAGAGGGGACAATACCTGCCTGAAGGGTGCAGCGGTGCAGAGGGATCTATTCCTGACTAGAAGCAGCCAGGCAGAGGGGACGATACCTGCCTGAAGGGTGCAGCGAGGCAGAGGGATCTATTCCTGACTAGAAGCAGCCAGGCAGAGGGGACGATACCTGCCTGAAGGGTGCAGCGAGGCAGAGGGATCTATTCCTGCCTAGTAGCAGCCAGGCAGAGGGGACGATACCTGCCTGAAGGGTGCAGCGAGGCAGAGGGATCTATTCCTGACTAGAAGCAGCCAGGCAGAGGGGACGATACCTGCCTGAAGGGTGCAGCGCAGCAGAGGGATCTATTCCTGACTAGAAGCAGCCAGACAGAGGGGACGATACCTGCCTGAAGGGTGCAGTGAGGCAGAGGGATCTTTTCCTGACTAGAAGCAGCCAGGCAGAGGGGACAATACCTGCCTGAAGGGTGCAGTGAGGCAGAGGGATCTATTCCTGACTAGAAGCAGCCAGGCAGAGGGGACAATACCTGCCTGAAGGGTGCAGCGGGGCAGAGGGATCTATTCCTGACTAGAAGCAGCCAGGCAGAGGGGACGATACCTGCCTGAAGGGTGCAGCGGTGCAGAGGGATCTATTCCTGACTAGAAGAAGCCAGACAGAGGGGACGATACCTGCCTGAAGGGTGCAGCGAGGCAGAGGGATCTATTCCTGACTAGAAGCAGCCAGGCAGAGGGGACAATATCTGCCTGAAGGGTGCAGCGAGGCAGAGGGATCTATTCCTGACTAGAAGCAGCCAGGCAGAGGGGACAATACCTGCCTGAAGGGTGCAGCGAGGCAGAGGGATCTATTCCTGACTAGAAGCAGCCAGGCAGAGGGGACGATACCTTCCTGAAGGGTGCAGCGAGGCAGAGGGATCTATTCCTGACTAGAAGCAGCCAGGCAGAGGGGACAATACCTGCCTGAAGGGTGCAGCGAGGCAGAGGGATCTATTCCTGACTAGAAGCAGCCAGGCAGAGGGGACAATACCTGCCTGAAGGGTGCAGTGAGGCAGAGGGATCTATTCCTGACTAGAAGCAGCCAGGCAGAGGGGACGATACCTGCTTGAAGGGTGCAGCGAGGCAGAGGGATCTATCCCTGCCTAGAAGCAGCCAGGCAGAGGGGACAATACCTGCCTGAAGGGTGCAGCGGTGCAGAGGGATCTATTCCTGACTAGAAGCAGCCAGACAGAGGGGACGATACCTGCCTGAAGGGTGCAGCGGTGCAGAGGGATCTATTCCTGACTAGTAGCAGCCAGGCAGAGGGGACGATACCTGCCTGAAGGGTGCAGCGAGGCAGAGGGATCTATTCCTTACTAGAAGCAGCCAGGCAGAGGGGACGATACCTGCCTGAAGGGTGCAGCGGTGCAGAGGGATCTATTCCTGACTAGTAGCAGCCAGGCAGAGGGGACGATACCTGCCTGAAGGGTGCAGTGAGGCAGAGGGATCTATTCCTGACTAGAAGCAGCCAGGCAGAGGGGACAATACCTGCCTGAAGGGTGCAGCGGGGCAGAGGGATCTATTCCTGACTAGAAGAAGCCAGACAGAGGGGACGATACCTGCCTGAAGGGTGCAGCGAGGCAGAGGGATCTATTCCTGACTAGAAGCAGCCAGGCAGAGGGGACGATACCTGCCTGAAGGGTGCAGCGCAGCAGAGGGATCTATTCCTGACTAGAAGCAGCCAGGCAGAGGGGACGATACCTGCCTGAAGGGTGCAGCGCAGCAGAGGGATCTATTCCTGACTAGAAGCAGCCAGGCAGAGGGGACGATACCTGCCTGAAGGGTGCAGCGAGGCAGAGGGATCTATTCCTGACTAGAAGAAGCCAGGCAGAGGGGACGATACCTGCCTGAAGGGTGCAGCGAGGCAGAGGGATCTATTCCTGACTAGAAGAAGCCAGGCAGAGGGGACGATACCTGCCTTAAGGGTGCAGTGAGGCAGAGGGATCTATTCCTGACTAGAAGCAGCCAGGCAGAGGGGACGATACCTGCCAGAAGGGTGCAGCGGGCCTGAGGGATCTATTCCTGACTAGAAGAAGCCAGGCAGAGGGGACGATACCTGCCTGAAGGGTGCAGCGAGGCAGAGGGATCTATTCCTGACTAGAAGAAGCCAGGCAGAGGGGACGATACCTGCCTTAAGGGTGCAGTGAGGCAGAGGGATCTATTCCTGACTAGAAGCAGCCAGGCAGAGGGGACGATACCTGCCAGAAGGGTGCAGCGGGCCTGAGGGATCTATTCCTGACTAGAAGAAGCCAGGCAGAGGGGACGATACCTGCCTTAAGGGTGCAGCGAGGCAGAGGGATCTATTCCTGACTAGAAGCAGCCAGGCAGAGGGGACGATACCTGCCTGAAGGGTGCAGCGGGCCTGAGGGATCTATTCCTGACTAGAAGCAGCCAGGCAGAGGGGACAATACCTGCCTGAAGGGTGCAGCGAGGTAGAGGGATCTATTCCTGACTAGAAGCAGCCAGGCAGAGGGGACGATACCTGCCTGAAGGGTGCAGCGGGCCTGAGGGATCTATTCCTGACTAGAAGCAGCCAGGCAGAGGGGACAATACCTGCCTGAAGGGTGCAGTGAGGCAGAGGGATCTATTCCTGACTAGAAGCAGCCAGGCAGAGGGGACGATACCTGCCTGAAGGGTGCAGCGGGCCAGAGGGATCTATTCCTGACTAGAAGCAGCCAGGCAGAGGGGACGATACCTGCCTGAAGGGTGCAGCGGTGCAGAGGGATCTATTCCTGACTAGAAGAAGCCAGACAGAGGGGACGATACCTGCCTGAAGGGTGCAGCGGTGCAGAGGGATCTATTCCTGACTAGAAGCAGCCAGGCAGAGGGGACGATACCTGCCTGAAGGGTGCAGCGAGGCAGAGGGATCTATTCCTGACTAGAAGCAGCCAGGCAGAGGGGACAATACCTGCCTGAAGGGTGCAGCGAGGCAGAGGGATCTATTCCTGACTAGAAGCAGCCAGGCAGAGGGGACAATACCTGCCTGAAGGGTGCAGCGAGGCAGAGGGATCTATTCCTGACTAGAAGCAGCCAGGCAGAGGGGACAATACCTGCCTGAAGGGTGCAGCGAGGCAGAGGGATCTATTCCTGACTAGAAGCAGCCAGGCAGAGGGGACGATACCTGCCTGAAGGGTGCAGCGAGGCAGAGGGATCTATTCCTGACTAGAAGCAGCCAGGCAGAGGGGACGATACCTGCCTGAAGGGTGCAGCGAGGCAGAGGGATCTATTCCTGACTAGAAGCAGCCAGGCAGAGGGGACAATACCTGCCTGAAGGGTGCAGCGAGGCAGAGGGATCTATTCCTGACTAGAAGCAGCCAGGCAGAGGGGACAATACCTGCCTGAAGGGTGCAGCGGTGCAGAGGGATCTATCCCTGCCTAGTAGCAGCCAGGCAGAGGGGACGATACCTGCTTGAAGGGAGCAGCAAGGAAGAGGGATCTATCCCTGCCTAGTAGCAGCCAGGCAGAGGGGACGATACCTGCTTGAAGGGAGCAGCGAGGCAGAGGGATCTATTCCTGACTAGAAGCAGCCAGATAGAGGGGACAATACCTGCTTGAAGGGAGCAGCAAGGAAGAGGGATCTATTCATGCCTAGTAGCAGCCAGGCAGAGGGGACAATACCTGCCTGAAGGGTGCAGCGAGGCAGAGGGATCTATTCATGCCTAGTAGCAGCCAGGCAGAGGGGACGATACCTGCTTGAAGGGAGCAGCGAGGCAGAGGGATCTATTCATACCTAGTAGCAGCCAGGCAGAGGGGACGATACCTGCCTGAAGGGTGCAGCGCAGCAGAGGGATCTATTCCTGCCTAGTAGCAGCCAGGCAGAGGGGACGATACCTGCTTGAAGGGTGCAGCGAGGCAGAGGGATCTATTCATACCTAGTAGCAGCCAGGCAGAGGGGACGATACCTGCCTGAAGGTAGCAGCGCAGCAGAGGGATTTATTCATACCTAGTAGCAGCCAGGCAGAGGGGACGATACCTGCCTGAAGGGTGCAGCGCAGCAGAGGGATCTATTCATACCTAGTAGCAGCCAGGCAGAGGGGACGATACCTGCCTGAAGGGTGCAGCGCAGCAGAGGGATCTATTCATGCCTAGTAGCAGCCAGGCAGAGGAGACGATACCTGCCTGAAGGGAGCAGCGAGGCAGAGGGATCTATTCCTGACTAGAAGCAGCCAGGCAGAGGGGACGATACCTGCCAGGAGAGAGCTGCAGGGCAGAGGGGATGCTACCTGCCTGTGAGCCCTCTGAGACCAGCCCAGCTGGGGGAGATACAGCCCTGGCTTGACCCCAGTCTCAGCAACTATAGCTCTGGTCCCACTATCCGGTGGCCATCCCTGGGTTTGGACGGAGGAAGGGAGACCCCTAGGCTACAAGACCTTACGGGTCTTTTCCCTAATATCAGGTTATAAGATCAACTTAGACAAGTGTGAAGCCTTTAGCTCTCCCAACACACACACAAATTTTTTTTTTATCAAACCTAACTTCGAATTTGTTTGGGCTAAGAAATCAATCACTTACTTAGGCATCAAAATTTCAGACACATACCACAATTTATATGACCTAAATTATGTCCCGCTATATAATGCCATTAATAGAGACCTGAGAAATTGGAAAACCTACAAATTCTCCTAGTATGGAAGGCTTTCGGCGATTAAAATGAATATCCTCCCAAGGATCTTATACCTCTTTAGGGCATTGCCGACTGTGATATCCAGATCAGATTTATATAAACTGCAATCTTCCCTTAACAGTTACCTTAGAGGAGATAAAAGAGCGAGAATAGCCTTACACATATTATCCCGACATAAACAATTGGGTGGTGTGGGATTGCCGAATTTGACAGACTATTACTACGCAGCTAGACTAGCACAAGCCTCTTTGCTGGGCAAGAACACTCCAGACATCTTATGGACCAGATTGGAGGTGGACCTGGGGGGTTATGAAACACCTGCTGACATATTGTGGGACTCAGAACATACATATGACACCTATAATTACAGAACACTTGCCACAGCTGACACCATCAAGGTGTGGAAATCTCTTACCGGTTCCCTGAAACTCATTCAAATACAATCCAGAATCAAACCGTTAAATTTATTTTGCACTCAGAATCACATAGACAATTAGGGAAATGGCTTAACAAGGGACTTTACAGAGTGGCTGACTATGGATGTAGGCCATATTCAGACATATTCCCAAATACAAGAAAGAATTTACCCATTAAAATTACAATGGTTCCTATACCTTCATATTTCCTCTGCCATACACACATATTGCTTTCCCTGGCCTCAACAAACACAACACTAGAACGTATCTGCACTACTCCAACCAGACAGAAGAAGCTGATCTCGACACTATATATGACCTTGCAGGAGGCTAACTTTACTAACCAATCGACACTAATAGAAATGTGGGAAAGGGACACTGGACTCAACCTCCCAAGAGATAAATGGGACCGTATTTTCCATGATTCCAGTAGAGGACTGATTAATGCTGATCTCAAAGAGAACTGCATCAAGACGACCTTTAGGTGGTACCTCACCCCGGAGAAAACATGCCACTTCTCGCGAGACGGTACAAACCAATGCTATAGAAGCTGTAGGGAAAAGGGGACCTATATGCACATGTGGTGGGAGTGCCCCCAGATAAGGGCTATCTGGGTACAGCTTCGAAGACTCCTAGGTAGAATTCTTCAAGAGCCAATTACTCTGAAAGTTGAACAGGCTCTTTTGAACCACAGGCTTACACCGTACATCAAAGCAATCAACACATTTATTAAAACTCTCTGTACAGCGACTAGAGTCTGTATCGCCAGACACTGGAAAGTGGGGGTTCTAACTTGGCGGGAGGTGTAGGATAAAATACACACATATACCATGTCAGAATTAGCTGCTTCAATACAGGGGACCAGGGAACAGTTTATTAAAATATGGTATTATTGGATTATGCAAGAGGAAGAGTGAACAGTCTGAAGATAAGTATGACTATACAAAGAGTAGGCGGTAAGTCAAGAACTAATCCTTCCAGATTGACAAGACTCACTGAACAGATACCATCTTCCCCTAACAAGAGTAGAAACTTGATACAGACAGATTAGAGTGTAGGCAACTGCAAATAGTACCACAGAAAGTTTTGTTTGGTTAAAATTGTTTTATATGTTGCACAGTTTATTCACAGTATGCAATGAATATGTACAAAAACATGTTACATGGTGAAGGTTAGGAGGATTGCAATGTAGCACTTGGATGTATATGTCAGGGATAAGATAAGGTCTTTGAACATTTGGAGGTGAGAGGTAGTGTATTTAAGCAACCACGCTTGGGAGAGGAGGCTACTCCCCCATACATAAAGACATCACCAGGGATGCTGGACTTGGGTGAATGATTTTGCTACAATAGTTAACCTACAGTTTTCAATAACCCAGATTATGATCCCTCTCACCTCAGTTAGAGTGCCTGTGATAAGACCGAGGTCCAATACTAGATAAAGAAAATTGACTGACTGTTACCTGTATATTCTTGCTATGTTGTCACCTAATTCTATTGCTACTACTAAAGAAATATTTCAACTAACTTGTACAGAAATAACGTACAGATGTTACATAAAGTGACAAATCACAGTTTTATACAGTGACGCGTACAGAAATAACGCACAGATGTTACATAAAGTGACAAATCACAGATTTTCACAGTGACACGTACATAAGGGATTACATGCCATATCCTTCTCTGTGGGAAGAATTATCATAACTTAACTATTTACATCCTAACGTTTAATGTAAACTTTTAACTTAATTTCTAACATTGAAATAAACACACAAACAACTTCTTGGTTCTTGGTTATAAAACCCGTAGGTCACGTTTATTGTGGCAACACAGGAACCAAAATGACCAGCACGAATAAACATGGACCAGGGGGGCGGCAATCAGGTACTAGCTAATGCGTAGTAACCCATGCTATCAAGATGGGCAGTACCAGGGCGCAGGAGAGGTAGCAAAGCGTAGCTCAATACTGGAATGGCTTAGGGAGTTCTCAGCTTCGAATCACACGGGCAGGAAACACCACAGAAGCGCATCTGAGGACTTCACTCCTGGCCGGAAGCAGCCGTTGCTCTACCTCGATCACATCCTGCCCCCGGACACTGTCCACCCACCACGAGATCACCCACATATTCAGGGCAACTTTCGCCGCCACCCAAAACACACAAATAGGAGTAGGGACTGTCTTAGGTCTTCAATAAACAGGTCCAAGCCATGGTTCGAAAAGATGTACCCCGTCGCCTTGGTAGAGGCTCCGGTCACCTGCTGTAATGGTTTTGTGCTCCACAACAAAGCCCCTAAGCTCAAACATCAATTTCTTTACGTCCCTGTTGAGCTTTTTCTGACCTGAAAAGTGGCCCTATGGCTGACCATATGATGCCATGTCAACCTGGGAATAATATTTGACCATCCCATTCACACCAGGCATCCAAGCTTTGAAGGTGTGCAGGTCCGACTGGATCACTGCACTCAAATCCCGTCCAGGAATTGAGCCAAAATCGTTTCCACCTAAGTGGAGGATCAAAACGTGGGATTTCTCCCAACGTTTCATGGCATCTTGAAGCAATCCAGGCAGATCTACCCAGAAAAGGCCTCTCCTTCCTAATCACCTAATAACCACCCTAGATGACGAGAACCCCAGTTGCTGTCCTCCAGGTTGAGTAGATACTCAGATGGCTGCCCAGTGCACAAACGAGTGCCCCACAATCCAGACTTGGAGTGGACCACTGCTAGGCCCTGCAAAAGAAACAAGTGTTAATTCCGTACCACAACAGGGAAAATGCCACAACAGAAACACACTGTAATACTTAGCAGTGGGATAAAAGGGGTCTCACATATAACTGATATCTCCTAGATTTCCACCTCCCGAATGCCATGATATGGTCAGCAGACCACTCTAAAGCCGCCGCTGTCATAGCTGCTCCAACCCTAAATGAGTAAGGAGCTATGGTATTGGGATTTAACCCTGCCTTTTCTGCAGCCCATCCCAGGACCCTCCGGAATTGGAATCTTGTAAGAGGGGTACCGTCCTGGTGATTTAAAAACCTATGCAAACCCACCGGACACATGTCCGAGAAGGCCCTTAACAGGACGTAAGGGCAACTGGCGGAACCCTGAGGGAGCGACAGCCAAGCACCCCTACTCTCCTGATCCACTTTGGATCTGGGAATAAATAACAATACCCCATTGTCAGTGAATCGAACGTGTTCGGACAACACACCTCCCACTTTTGCCATCTTAGACTGCGGTACCAATTCACCAACCCGAAGGGCACTATGAAATGCCATGGAAAACTCAGCTGAAAACAATTGAACCTCATATTCCAAGGAACAGACGTCAGGTAGAACCTGAAGCAAAAGGAGTAACCGATCCGCAGTTATGGGTTCCCGAACATCAGGTCGCCACACTTTCGACCTCCCCCAGCCCCAAAGAATTTGGTGAACCAAAAACGTCTTGGAAGAGTCCATCAGAGTGAACAATTTACAGAAAAAGGATACCGCTGCTAACCGCGCTGTTACCGCCCCCTTTTTCACCTGCTTAGTTCTAAGCTCTGCAAGCCATCGCAGCAACCATTCTTGCTCACCTGCGCGGGAAGGAAATCCCTGAACATCACAGAAGAAAACCCATTCTTCCCAATACCTCACATAAGACTTCCAAGTGGAAGGTGCCAGGGATGCCTTAAGTAGTGGAATCAGAGACTGCCATCCAGGGCCACCTGCAAAAGGAAAGGAGGACAGGGAACCCCATGAGTTGCAGTGTTAGGTGCAAACTTCCTTAAATTCTCCCATTGGAAACGTGAAAGCGCATCAGCTATAATATTAGCAACTCAAAATAGCACACAGAAGGAAATCCCAAAACGAAGGTGCTTTGTATAAAAAATCTCCAATCCTTTATTTGAAACATTTAAAAACAGCAATCTTCAATAAAACAAGCTAATGTGTTCAGACCACATGGTCTTACACGTTTCAGCTATTGCAGCCGTACTCATAGACTTAATCTGTGTCTGACCAAAACAGTTCTTTTATATCTTAAACAATTAAAATCACCTGAACATAATTAGTAGATATGTGCGATTCGGTTTGGTTCGATTCGGAAATTCGAAAAAACCGAATTAGTTCGAATCGATTCGTAAATTCGGGATGGCCATTGGATTACACTAGTATTGTACAGTATGTTAGGTTAACACCTAATATACAGTATAATACTAGTCTAATCCCACCTAACACTTACCGAAATGCCGAATTTCCAAACCGAATCGAACCAAATCCAGCCGAATTTCTTCGAATCCGAATGAATCCGAAACGAATCCGAAATGAATCAATTCAGAATTTTCCGAATTCGAATCGATCCGAACCGAACTACGAAAAATTCCGAATCGATCCGAACCGAACTGAACCGAATTTTTTCGCCATGCACATGTCTAATAATTAGTGTTTTAACTCCATAGTTGCACTCTTATTCTATATAATTTTGCATTGTATACCATTACTATTAAGTTTAAATAAGTGTATATATCCTATAATATAAAAGGCCAAGTGTGTTTGTCCGAAGCTGTCATGCGCAGTAGACAGCACGAGGACAAACACACCAGGCCTTTGTATCCCTAGCTGCCGTCTGATCTGTGGCAGAAGTGGGCGTGGCCGCGCATGAACGGGGGCTTGGCCGGGCGGAAAGGGGGCGTGGCCGGTCGAGGATATCCGTGAAGGGGGTGTGGCCGGGTATGAAGGGGGCGTGGCCGGGCGCGGTCACGCAATAGAGGGCAGATAGATAGAGAGGGGAGAGGGGGAGAGAGGAGGGGAGAGAGAGAGAGGAGGGGAGAGAGAGAGAGAGGAGGGGAGAGAGAGGAGGGGGGAAAGAGAGAGACGGGGGAGAGAGAGAGAGAGAGAGAGAGAGAGGGGGAGAGAGAGGGGGGGAGAGAGAGAGAGAGAGAGGGGAGAGAGAGAGGGGGGAGAGAGAGAGCAAAAGAGAGAGCGCAAAAGAGAGGGGAGGAGAGAGCACAAAAGAGAGGGGGAGAGAGAGAGCGCAAAAGAGGGGGGAGAGAGAGAGAGCTTAAAAGAGAGGGGGAGAGAGAGAGCAAAAGAGGGGGAGAGAGAGAGCACAAAAGAGAGGGGGGAGAGAGCACAAAGAGAGGGGGAGAGAGCTCAAAAGAGAGGGGGAGAGAGCACAAAAGAGAGGGGGGAGAGAGCGCAAAAGAAAGGGCGGGAGAGAGAGTGCAAAAGAGAGGGGGGAGAGAGAGCGCAAAAGAGAGGGGGGACAGAGCGCAAAAGAGAGGGGGGAGAGAGAGCGCAAAAGAGAGGGGGGAGAAAGAGAGCACAAAAGAGAGGGGGAGAAGAGCGCAAAAGAGAGGGGGGAGAGAGAGCGCAAAAGAGAGGGGGGGAGAGAGAGCGCAAAAGAGAGGGGGAGGGGAGAGCGCAAAAGAGAGGGGAGAGAGAGAGCGCAAAAGAGAGGGGAGAGAGCACAAAAGAGAGGGGAAGAGAGAGAGCGCAAAAGAGAGGGGGGAGAGAGAGCACAAAAGAGAGGGGGAGAGAGAGCACAAAATAGATGGGGGAGAGAGAGGGAGCGCAAAAGAGATGGGAGAGAGAGAGCGCAAAAGAGAGGGGGAGAGAGCGCAAAAGAGAGGGGGAGAGAGAGAGCGCAAAAAAGAGGGGTAGAGAGAGTGCGCAAAAGAGAGGGAGGAGAGAGCGCAAAAGAGAGGGGAGAGAGAGAGAGCGCAAAAGAGATGGGGGAGAGAGCTCAAAAGAGAGGGGAGAGAGAGAGAGCTCAAAAGAGAGGGGGAGAGAGAGCGCAAAAGAGGGGGGAGAGAGAGCGCAAATGAGAGGGGGGAGAGCGCAAAAGAGAGGGGGGAGAGAGCACAAAAGAGAGGGGGGAGAGAGAGCGCAAAAGAGAGGGGGGAGAGAGAGCGCAAAAGAGAGGGGGGAGAGAGAGAGCGCAAAAGAGAGGGGGGAAGAGCGCAAAAGAGAGGGGGAGTGAGAGCGCAAAAGAGAGGGGGGGGAGAGAGAGCGCAAAAGAGAGGGGGGGGAGAGAGCGCAAAAGAGAGGAGGGGAGAGAGAGTGCAAAAGAGAGGGGAGAGAGAGCACAAAATAGAGGGGGAGAGAGAGCACAAAATAGAGGGGGAGAGAGAGCGCAAAAGAGAGGGGGGAGAGAGAGCGTAAAAGGGAGGGGAGAGAGCGCAAAAGAGAGAGGGAGAGAGAGAGCGCAAAATAGATGGGGAAGAGAGAGAGCGCAAAAGAGAGGGGAGAGAGAGAGCACAAAAGAGAGGGGGAGAGAGAGAGCGCAAAAAGAGAGGGGGGAGAGAGAGAGCGCAAAAGAGAGGGGGAGAGAGAGCGCGCAAAAGAGAGGGGGAGAGAGAGAGCAAAAGAGAGGGGGAGAGAGAGAGCAAAAGAGAAGGGGAGAGAGAGCTCATAAGAGAGGGAGAGAGAGCTCAAAAGAGAGGGGGGAGAGAGAGAGCAAAAGAGAGGGGGGGAGAGAGAGAGCTCAAAAGAGAGGGGGGAGAGAGAGAGCTCAAAAGAGAGGGGGGAGAGAGAGAGCTCAAAAGAGAGGGGGGAGAGAGAGAGCTCAAAAGAGAGGGGGAGAGAGAGAGCAAAAGAGAGGGGGAGAGAGAGAGCAAAAGAGAGGGGAGAGGGAGAGAGCAAAAGAGAGGGGGAGGGAGAGAGCGCAAGGGGTGGGACCGCTGTACTGCAAAAAATGGCCTGTGTGAATGGGTTTTAGGACTAGTATATATATATTAAAGTATTATGGTAATGGCAGTTGCTGTTTATATGACAATTGATTTTTAGTTAGTACTATCACCATTCCGCTAGCATATTTACATATACTATATTCATTTATTAGTGTCTTATTCCTGATATTACAAACAGTATTAAAGTGATATATAAACATTCCAATTTAGTGAATTACATTTATAGAATATTTCATTTTATATATTTATATCACCTTCTTACACATTAAATGTATATACCTACAGTTCTTATCATCCCACCTTCTCAATGCAATAAAATTCTTTCATCACCAAACATTTCAAAATATTTATTCAGTTTAAAACGTTAATGCAGGTATGTCACTGTATATGAACATCAACATCATTTATGATGTCTTGAGTAAAATATATATGTATAAATGTTAGCTATTTCCAATAATTGATTAAATCAAATCTGGAATTTAATCCCTGCGAGATTCTTGTATTCATTGTAAATATCCAATACATTTCTTGCTTATTTAATTTTTGTTCTATGCCCCCTCCTCTTTCATTGGGGGTGATCATTTCTATAATATTCCAGGAGAATGTTTCTAAGCTTCTAGTATGCATTTCTATGAAGTGCTTAGCTATTGGTGTCCTCCTGTTTTTTATTTTCTGATTGTGATGTGATACTGTTAAGGTGCTCTCTAATTCTAACTCTGGTCTCACGTGTAGTTTTGCCAATGTACTGCACTCTTTGTAACTTATAAGCTATACTACATTTGTACTTCTGCAGTTAACACATAGTTTAGTTTCAAATGTTCTCTTCGTTACACTAGAGATGAAATTCACACCTGTAGTCACATATTTATATGCTTTGCATTGTGTGTATCCACATTTATGTGTCCCTTGTACTTCTAACCAGGATGATCTACTTATATTCTAGTTGTTCTGCACTGTAGGTGAAATGAGATTTCCTATGGTTTTACCCCTCCTATATGAAAACCTATGGTTATCTTTTGTTATTTGTTGTAGTTTATCATCCGCTGCTAGAATAGGTAAATGTTTTTTAATGATATCACATATTTTATTGTATTGTTGTGAATATTGTGTCGGAAATGTAATTTTATCATCCTTTCTTGTTCTATATTTATCCTTATTGGAAATATTCTTATCCTTAATCAAATCTTTCCTATCCATAGCCATAACTTTGTATTTTGTATCTTTCACCAAGTTCTTGGCAAAACCTCTCATCTTAAGGCTGTTTTCTAGAGCATCTGCCTCACGCCTAAAGCAGTCATCTCGTGAACAGTTCCTTTTTGTCCTAATGAACTGTCCTTTGGCTATAGCCTTAAAGACTTTTTGGGGATGACTGCTTTTTGCATGGAGCAGAGCGTTCCTTGCAATAGGCTTTCTGTAAATCTTAGTTTGAATAGAATTGTTTCCTTCCTCTAGAGTGACATCTAAATAGTTAATTTCCACTCTATTGGACTCATATGTCAATCTGAGATTCATATCGTTAGTATTTAACTATTCAATAAATCTACTCAGTGCTATATCATCTCCTTGCCATATAAAGATCAAATCATCTATAAAGCGTTTATAGATTGATATATATTGTTTAAAAGGATTCATATCTCCAAAGATGTGGGACAGCTCCCACCAACCCATGTATAGGTTGGCATATGACGGGGCAAACTTTGCCCCCATAGCTGTCCCACATCTCTGGAGATAGAACTTCCCTTTGTAGCTGAAATAGTTGTGTGTGAGTAAATACTCAATGATTTAAAGTACATAATTGCGAAAGCCTTTGCTAAAATTTTGTCTCCTTCTAAGGAAAAATTCAACTGCTTTTAATCCCTCTTTGTGCGGGATAGTGCCATATAGTGAAACAACCACAGTGAGCCAACTACTATTGTCAGCCCAATACTCATTCTCTATAATCTGTTTAAGGTGTTTTGTGTCTCGCTAGACAATTCTAATACTATTGGCTGCAGTAAGGAATCAATCCATTCTGAGAGTGGCTCAAGCAGGGACCCTATACCCAACACAATGAGGCGTGCTGCTACATTAGTTATACTTTTATGTGCTTTAGGGAATGCGTGGAACACTGGTGTTTGGGGATGATCATTTAATAAGAATTCACTAGTACGTATGTCAATGAACCCTTTGTGTAAACCTTCGTGCAAGCTCATGTTTGTATTTGTGCACAGGATTTCTATCTAAAGATTCATACTGGTGAGTATCACTTGGTTGCCTCATTATCTCGGCATCATAGCTTGTAGTGTCCCATACAACCTTTGTCTGATCGTTTAATAGTTCTATCTGTCCTCTTTTGTAGATCATTTAATGCTTTCCACTCTTTTATTGTCAAATGTGATCTCTGAGTGGAGGTTTTGACCTCTTCTGAAAGTTTAAGCAAGTCAGTTTCTATTCAATTTTGGAATATTTCTAAAATATTCCCTCTGGTTTGAATGGGATAAAATTCAGATCTATTTCTAAAACCTGTATGACTATTTTTATTCTGTTCTAGTTTGTCTATGAGTTCTTCTTGTTCCAAATCAAATTCTCTCTCGTGCACAAATCTATAAAGTTTAAATATGTATCTTTTGCAATTTGTTCCTCTCTTTTAGAGCTACTTTTTATATAAGTAGGGGTTGTATGTTCCTCTGCCTGGGGTGAGTAATGTTGCAAATGAGTCTATTGACATCTATCAGTGTCTCAAATAAATTGAAAGATTTGGTGGGTACAAAATTAAGTCCATAACTGATTATTCGTTCCTCTTCTGTGGTAAGGCTATAACTGGAGAGGTTAATCACTATTGAATTGTGTATTTCTCTCTCCCTCGAGTGGCTCTTAGTTTATATCTGTCGTTGTTGGCATACCTCTGGTACCCTCTGGTAACCTCTCCCTGCTCTCCCTATTGGGGGTACTTTTATTTCCTCTTCTGTGGTAAGGCTATAACTGGAGAGGTTAATCACTATTGAATTGTGTATTTCTCTCTCCCTCGAGTGGCTCTTAGTTTATATCTGTCATTGTTGGCATACACTGGTAACCTCTGGTAACTTCTCCCTGCTCTCCCTATTGGGGGTACTTTTATTTCCTCTTCTGTGGTAAGGCTATAACTGGAGAGGTTAATCACTATTGAATCGTGTATTTCTCTCTCCCTCGAGTGGCTCTTAGTTTATATCTGTCGTTGTTGGCATACACTGGTAACCTCTGGTAACCTCTCCCTGCTCTCCGTATTGGGGGTACTTTTATTTCCTCTTCTGTGGTAAGGCTATAACTGAAGAGGTTAATCACTATTGAATTGTTTATTTCTCTCTCCCTCAAGTGGCTCTTAGTTTATATCTGTCGTTGTTGGCATACACTGGTACCTCTGGTAACCTCTCCCTGCTCTCCCTATTAGGGGTACTTTTATTTCCTCTTCTGTGGTAAGGCTGTAACTGGAGAGGTTAATCACTATTGAATCGTTTATTTCTCTCTCCCTCAAGTGGCTCTTAGTTTATATCTGTCGTTGTTGGCATACACTGGTAACCTCTGGTAACCTCTCCCTGCTCTCCCTAGGGGTACTTTTATTTCCTCTTCTGGGGGTAAAAAAACCTGATCTAATCTGTTTTCTTTACTTCAAAACTATTTTTGTGTTCAGCTTCTTGAGGTAACACATATTTACATATGTCGTTTTCCTAGCTCCTGGGTGTGTAAATGTTTTTGGTTGTTCAACAAATGTAGGTGTCTCTTGTATGGCTTGTATATTCTGTATCTCCTCCCTTTCTTCTCCTGTATATTCTGTATCTCCTCCCTTTCTTCTCCTGTATATTCTGTATCTCCTCCCGTTCTTCTCCTTTATATTCTGTATCTCCTCCCTTTCTTCTCCTGTATATTCTGTATCTCCTCCCTTTCTTCTCCTGTATATTCTGTATCTCCTCCCTTTCTTCTCCTGTATATTCTGTATCTCCTCCCTTTCTTCTCCTGTATATTCTGTATCTCCTCCCTTTCTTCTCCTGTATATTCTGTATCTCCTCCCTTTCTTCTCCTTTATATTCTGTATCTCCTCCCTTTCTTCTCCTTTATATTCTGTATCTCCTCCCTTTCTTCTCCTGTATATTCTGTATCTCCTCTCTTTCTTCTCCTTTATATTCTGTATCTCCTCCCTTTCTTCTCCTGTATATTCTGTATCTCCTCCCTTTCTTCTCCTGTATATTCTGTATCTCCTCCCTTTCTTCTCCTGTATATTCTGTATCTCCTCCCTTTCTTCTCCTTTATATTCTGTATCTCCTCCCTTTCTTCTCCTGTATATTCTGTATCTCCTCCCTTTCTTCTCCTGTATATTCTGTATCTCCTCCCTTTCTTCTCCTGTATATTCTGTATCTCCTCCCTTACTTCTCCTGTATATTCTGTATCTCCTCCCTTTCTTCTCCTGTATATTCTGTATCTCCTCCCTTTCTTCTCCTGTATATTCTGTATCTCCTCCCTTTCTTCTCCTGTATATTCTGTATCTCCTCCCTTTCTTCTCCTGTATATTCTGTATCTCCTCCCTTTCTTCTCCTGTATATTCTGTATCTCCTCCCTTTCTTCTCCTGTATATTCTGTATCTCCTCCCTTTCTTCTCCTGTATATTCTGTATCTCCTCCCTTTCTTCTCCTTTATATTCTGTATCTCCTCCCTTTCTTCTCCTGTATATTCTGTATCTCCTCCCTTTCTTCTCCTGTATATTCTGTATCTCCTCCCTTTCTTCTCCTGTATATTCTGTATCTCCTCCCTTTCTTCTCCTGTATATTCTGTATCTCCTCCCTTTCTTCTCCTGTATATTCTGTATCTCCTCCCTTTCTTCTCCTGTATATTCTGTATCTCCTCCCTTTCTTCTCCTGTATATTCTGTATCTCCTCCCTTTCTTCTCCTGTATATTCTGTATCTCCTCCCTTTCTTCTCCTGTATATTCTGTATCTCCTCCCTTTCTTCTCCTGTATATTCTGTATCTCCTCCCTTTCTTCTCCTGTATATTCTGTATCTCCTCCCTTTCTTCTCCTGTATAGTCTGTATCTCCTCCCTTTCTTCTCCTGTATATTCTGTATCTCCTCCCTTTCTTCTCCTGTATATTCTGTATCTCCTCCCTTTCTTCTCCTGTATATTCTGTATCTCCTCCCTTTCTTCTCCTTTATATTCTGTATCTCCTCCCTTTCTTCTCCTGTATATTCTGTATCTCCTCCCTTTCTTCTCCTGTATATTCTGTATCTCCTCCCTTTCTTCTCCTGTATATTCTGTATCTCCTCCCTTTCTTCTCCTGTATATTCTGTATCTCCTCCCTTTCTTCTCCTGTATATTCTGTATCTCCTCCCTTTCTTCTCCTGTATATTCTGTATCTCCTCCCTTTCTTCTCCTGTATATTCTGTATCTCCTCCCTTTCTTCTCCTGTATCCTCGGCTGACTCTGCTTCTGTGTCAGAGAATGGAACAGTTTTCTGATTAATCTTAGTTCTGTTACCTCGAGCCCTATGTCGCCCCCTATTGTTAAAGCGATAACTTATTGCTCTCTCTGATTGTGCCTGATTGGTAGTCAGACCAATCCCTCAGATATTTAGCTTAATCTCTACTATAGTATTCACAGATTTTTCACTTGCTTCATGAAGGAGCTTATCAAACTAACAGTACTCATCTTTAAATTTATGCTGTGTCAATTGTTGTTGCAAAGTAATAATATGTTGTCTAATTTCTAACAATGGTTTCTCTTTATATGCTATGATCATAAACATGAACTGAACATTCATCCAATACAGAGTTCCACTCTTCTTTAAATACAACATCATCTGTTTCAAATGTTGGATACTTATTTATTCTCAGTCCTCTTGGAATCATTTTCAGTTTAGCATATTTTTCTAATGTCCATTTATCAAACTTGATTTTGTTCTCTTTCAACATCAGTAATTCTATTTTAGAAAATAAATCTCCTAAGGATAGTTATACTTTAATATATATATATATATATATATATATATACTTATTTAAGCTTAATAGTAATGGTATACAATGCAAAATTATATAGAATAAGAGTGTAACTATGGAGTTAAAACACTAATTATGTGGGGGGGGGGGCGGAGCTTGGCCGCACAGGGAGATGCCGCTTAACACACTAGCTCCTAGGCCCCACTCCCCAAGCAAAATAAAAAAAGCTACTTGGCCATCACAAAAGGAGACCGGGAGCTCACTGATCTATCCCGGTACACACGTAGAGAGAGCCTGGAGGAAAAAATACAGCCGCAGAGATACTGCGCTTACAACCGACAGAGACGGATACAGCACCCACTTGGTGCTCCGTCACAGCCACAGCCACTTAGCGCAACAAGGAGATCAAGTAAGCCGCTCTGTATAATTACACCAGACCCCTCTCTGACATCTGGCGCGTCTATAAATTGGGCACAGCAGGCCACGCAAAAACAGGGAACCGCTGGAGAAGTATACACAGAGGACAAGGTCCCATACATTGAGGGGCTTTATATAGGTGCGCCATACCCGGGGACAAATGCTAACGGCTGCAGAGGAGATTTGAAAAAGAAAGCAGGTTGGGAACGCTGCAGGAGGGCTTAGGACTAAATAATATCCCTCATCTATAAAAACTGACAGGGGATTCACAGCTGCAGACAGTCGTTTGCCCCTCCGGACACTACTTTAAGGGCCCCCTCTAAAAACTAGCTGTAAAAAATAACTTCATCAGCTATATGAACAGAGACACCCACAGGTTCTGTAGCACTTCTATAAGGATAATTTACTACATACCCATCTGTGCACACGCAA
This sequence comes from Bombina bombina, assembly GCF_027579735.1. Lineage (NCBI taxonomy): Eukaryota > Metazoa > Chordata > Amphibia > Anura > Bombinatoridae > Bombina > Bombina bombina. The sequence goes on along the minus strand of NC_069503.1, from coordinate 6,866,136 downwards.
GTACCAGAACTCTTACCTTATACAGTAGCCTAGGTACAACACAAGCATAAAAGCAGGCACAGTGTCTCCTGTATGAATAGTTGTGTATGTCATACACGCAGGCTCCCTGATACAACTTTGTTTATGTGTTTATAGCATTCCATGCCCTTTGCAGTCTAATACTTTTATCTACACTATTGGCAGTGGTCATGCCCGCAGATTGACTAAGCCAGACAAAAGTAACAAGTCCAAGTCTATTCACCAATATCTGAAAGTGCAAGATATACCCCCCACAAGCACAGAAATGGAGGCAACATTAGCCCAGGATACTGGGCCATCACAAAAGCTGTCAATGGAACCAAATGGACATAAAAGAAATTATGGGAGTCAAGTCAAGGGCTGGTATGGTGAGCTTAAAAAAGACTTGTTAAGAGTAACTAGCAGGGTCACCACATTGGAGGAAAATCATGTTACCACTGATAAGGATATACAACATATCTCAAGGCTAGCCTATGAGCAGGAGGAAACCATTCAGCACCTGCTAGAAAGGGTCGAAGACCTTGATAACAGGGGTAGGCGCAACAACCTTCGTATACGGGGTGTTCCAGAAACAGTACACCAGAATGCCATAGAAGGTTGCCTTCAGGACCTGTTTAGAACCCTTAAAGGTACAAGTGACTCCCCAGACATATGCATTGAGAGAGCGCATAGAGCTTTGCACGCAAAGCCACCTCCCAAAGCTCCACCCAGAGACATAATCTTAAAACTCCTTAACCACAAGGATCGAGAGGAAATTCTACGTCATGCCAGACAGAAACAGAAATTCACCCATGCGGGCAACCACATACAGTTTTTTGCGGATCTTTGTCTGACAACGCTGCAGAAGAGAAGGGAACTCCACTTCATCACTTCAACACTGAGAGAGCAAAAAATCCCCTACCGATGAGGTTTCCCCGTCAGCATCATTGCTACGAAGGATAACACTACTGCTGTTTACAAAACTTTGGACAATCTCCCCCGTTTCAACAAGGTTTTACAACTGAACATCAAACATCCAGAAGAAGAAGGTCCCTATGTGCAAGGAAAAACGCAACTAGGTGGGCCTGGTGCTGGAGTGTCACAAAGGATGCGATCACCGCATCACTCCCCAACAAGGATGCAAACAACAACAAGCTCAGCTGACGCTTAACTTTGAACTCGGACTGTCTACTTGAAATTGTCTTTGTAGCTTAAGGTTGTATATTTACCTTTATTTTAAATATGTTTTGAAATTTGCCTGGAGGTGGGGATACTACCCTTAGAATTGCATTTGTTATTGTTATATTTGAATTATTTGTTGATGAATGGTTAATTACAGTAATAGTTCAAGATATCATTGCTACTTTCTAATTCAGAAGAGACTGCGTACCGTAGGCTGCCCAATGGAATACACTACTGGAGGAAGCATAGTATTGTACACGGGACTCATACCAAGACACTGTGACAAATAAACTACAGCAGAATAACAGAACACAGTCAGGGAACAGAATATTACCAGGGTACGACCTACATTTAGTCCAGACAAGATTAGGAATAATTAAACCTGGAAGAATGTCAAACATGCACTCTATTACACTCACTACAGTGAATGTAAATGGCTTAAATAGCCCTGAAAAGAGATCTATGGTTTTTAGAGATCTATACAAGAACACAGGTGATATCCTGCTTATACAGGAAACACATTTTAAGAGAGGCAGGGAACCAAGATTACTATCACACAAATATAGAAACACGTTCCTGGCCTCGGGCACATGAAAGGGGGAGTCGGCATTTTATTTAAAAACTTGGTCCAATTCCAACCCACGTACATAGAAAAAGACAAAACTGGAAGATACATAATCTTAGTGGGCCTCTTATTTAACAGACCAATTATTATTGCAAATGTCTATCTACCAAACAAAGACCAACACAATATTTTTAAAACAATATTCCACTCATTACTGGTCCACGCCAAGGGAACACTGTTTGAGGGAGGGGATTTTAACTTACCACTGGACCCGCAGATGGATACATCAACTGGATCCACTAGCACACCTAAACACGTGATTAAATCCGTCAAGAACTACATACATCAACTGAAACTGCACGATGTACGGAGAACATTGAACACACACACCAGAGACTACACAATTTATTCAAACCCACATAGCACGTTCACCAGAATAGACTATATACTCTCGGACCAACTAGGGCTATCTTTGATCACAGATTCTAAGATCCTACCTACTACGTGGGCAGACCACGCCCGGTACAATGTGTAGTAGAGTGGCCAGACATACCACAGAAAACATATACAAGGAGAATAGATGAGCACATGTTGGGAAATTCCCTGAATAGGCAGGCCATTGATCAGACACTAGATAACTATTTTAAGGAAAATGGCCCAGAGGGCACATCAGATAGGACTATCTGGGAGGCGCACAAGTGTGTAGTCAGGGGAGAACTTATAGCGAGCAAGGCAAGGGAAAAAAAAGAAAACAGACAATTCCTGAATTCCACGATGGCGCAAATAGGGTACTGGGAAAAAAGAACATAAGCTAAACCCACAATCTATAGACATACTAGCATCACTGCAAAAGGCTAGGCAATCCCTGAAGAATTACCTCACAAAAGAATACCAAAGAAAGGCCGCCTTTCTAAAACAAAAATACTTTGATGTGAAGGACAAGACTGGTACATCATTAGCAAAGGCTTTAAGGTGGCGTCAACTCAACACGCATATCCATTATATTAAAAACATGTGCTGACGATGTCCTACTTACACTTACGGAACTAGAGAAATCACTACCAGAGACACTAAAGATATTTCAGAGCTACGGGAAAGTATCCCATTTCTTAATAAACACCAATAAATCTGAGATGCTAAATCTAACATACGATGACAAAGGGTTTCAACATTTGACACAACAATGCCCACTTAAAATACAAAGGTTAAAGCTCAAATACTTAGGTATTTTTCTTGCGTCTGACCCCAAAGTAATATTTCAGGCTAATTATAAAGAACTAGAAACTACTTTGATAGCAGACCTTTCCAGCTGGAAGAGCAAATCCATTTCGTGGATAGGCAGGATAAATGTAATAAAAATGAACGTCCTCCCTAGGCTCTCATATTTACTGTAAACCGCCCCTATACACCTCCCATACCAATACCTTTCTAAGATTCAGTCATTAATGGAACAGTTCATTTGGCAGGGTATCAAACCGAGAAAAGCTAAACAAACGATGTACATGCCCAAAGAGAACGGCGGACTGGGAGTCCCAAATATCCACACGTATAAGACGGCAATAGCCTTTCAAAATCTAGTAGAGTGGTGCACAAACAACATACACAAGCAATGGGTCCAAATTGATAGACATATAATGGGATTATGCAACGCTGGAATAGCAGCGCGGCTTCCGGCTAAACATAGGCCGGCGCTTATCAGACACTACCAGGTGTTGGAAGAATTTTTCCAGACATGGGATAGATTGATTAACACCACTACATATATATCAGGAGCACACATTAAGAACAGAACTATCTCAATATTTCTCCAAGATGGGACAACTAGACCTCTAGACTCTATTCGTAACTCAAATCCAGATATTAAGGTAAACTGGTACTCATACACGCAGCTATGCCATTTTATCCATACGCATCCCAAGAAACAGTGCTTGTCTAGAAAACTGACTCCCTTTGAAACCCTCTGCTTATCTAATAACACCCCCAGACACTTAATTTCTATAGTATACAAACAACTTCTGAGTGGAGACTCACAGAGATTACCCAATTACACCAGAACATGGGAGAAGGAATTAGGACTAGATATACCAGAAAGAGATTGGCAAAGAGCATTTCTTGAAACCAAGAGATCGTCCATCTCGGTCAGGGTATTAGAAACTAATTATAAATTCCTTATGAGATGGTACCTTACTCCTAGCAGACTGTGCAAAATATACAAGACAGCGAGCAATAAATGCTGGAGGGGCTGTGGAGAAGAGGGTAATCTAACACACATTTGATGGAGTTGTAGTAGACTGGACACTTTCTGGACGGAGATTTTAGGACATATGTCAGACATGACGGGAAAGCAAATACCCAACGACCCTTTAATACTCCTATATCTGTCTCTCCCCAAAATTAATAATAACATAGCTGAACACCTACTCATTCTCATGATTAATAGTGCCAAATCGCTAATTCCCTAACACTGGAAATCAAACATAACACCCACAGTGGAGGAGAGGAGAGCGCAGGTGGAAAATTTTCTCCACTTGGAAAGATACCATCACTTACAAGCAGGTACCACGGAAACGCATGAATTAATGTCACTCAGGTGGAAACAACACTTCTCTAACACTTAACACCCAAAGGTAGATCACAAACATAAGCTCAGGAATATGAAGCAAGGGTTTCAGTTTTATTTAATCATTTGATGTAGTCACTGCATGTAGGAAAGTAACTGTGTGAAACTTTGTGGTTGGTTTTCTGCTAGTTATTTATGTATTTATATAATTCATAAGATAAGTAGGATTCTGTGTTTATAGAACAATCTCGGACTGTGTCAACACTTAGCCCTGTTGTAGGTACAATGGACATCTACTATTCATCAACCCAGCATTGTTTAACTCAACATTTTCTCAAACCAACAATGCGAGAAACAATGAACAAGTACTATAATAGAAAATGTGCATTGTCAGTATTATTTAGGCTGACAGGTTTACAACACTGCATGTTATCTCATAATTTTGAATGTATAGAGCTTCGTTGTGTTATTTCTATTGAATATCTTGTATGACAACATGGTTTAAATAAAGCTTTTTGAAAAGAAAAAAAACTAATTATGTTCAGGTGATTTTAATTGTTTAAGATATAAAAGAACTGTTTTGGTCAGACACAGATTAAGTCTATGAGTACGGCTGCAATAGCTGAAACACGTAAGACCATGTGGTCTGAACACATTAGCTTGTTTTATTGAAGATTGCTGTTTTTAAATGTTTCAAATAAAGGATTGAAGATTTTTATACCAAGCACCTTCATTTTGGGATTTCCTTCTGTTTGCTATTTTGAATCGCCTACTGCACCAGCAATCCCAATTAGAAGACAGCTAAAAGAATCCAGGCAGCAGTAAAAAGATTTACCCAGGAGAACCATATGGTCAGCGGAGGATGACGTCATGAAGGAGGGTCGAAGACTGGAAGCGGTGTCAGGAGCAGAGACAAGGGAGCAGTGAGAAGACAACAGGGATTAAGCCTATCTGCAAAGGTAGCGTTGAAAGGTCGAGCTGCAAGGGTGAGTACATACGGAACAGTGTAAGCGCAAGCACACCTGTTGGGTCACCCGCAAGCTGAGTCTGGAAGCAGCAGGAATGCCCAAGCTGCGATATAAAAAGAGGCAAAGGAGGTAAGCCCGCTTTTAAGCCCATTTAGATTGTGTCTGATAACATTTTACACATATGAGCACAATAGCATGATTACCTACAGACATTTCAGGATCTTGGAACATTCTTTGTTTATAACATTAGCAACCCCAGGGACATACCTAGCCTGAAACTCAATGTTCCGCTTAAGGCACCCCAAGACCAAAGTCCTAAGATATGTCAGTATATGGCTGGGTTATAATACAATATATATAATCATTATTCTTTAAACAAACCCCGAATAAAATGCACACACAAAACAATTAATGTAAATTCCTAAATTCTTTATATTAGTTATAGACACACCATAGGGAGCTTGTGGGCCCGTGTTTCTGGCGAGTCTTCAGACTCGCCAGAAACACCAGTTATGAAGCAGCGGTTAAAAGACTGCTGCTCCATAACCCTGTCTGCCTGCTCTGATGAGGTGGACAGGAATCGTCGGAAATCAACCCGATCGAGTACGATCAGTTTGATTGACACCTCCCTGCTGGCGGCCAATTGGCCGTGAGTCAGCAGGGGGCGGTGTTGCACCAGCAGCTCTTGTGAGCTGCTTGTGCAATGTTAAATGCGGAGAGCGTATTGCTCTCTGCATTCAGCGAGGTCTTGCGGACCTGATCCGCACTGTCAGATCAGGTCCGCAAGATCTTTAATAAATAGGCCCCACAGAATTATATTTATAGGAACCAGGTCAAACTATACAAGCTTAAACTGTTACAATATTCTTTACAAAGCAAACCAAATGTACCTTTAGAATTAACCTTATTCACAATTGAATTGCATTACATCACCACTATGAAATACCACAGTATGGGTCACCAACTTAAGAGTGCCTAGTTAAACGATATAACGATGTTTTAGCAGCCAATTTCTTTGAGCTGAAATAAACTCTTTTTAGCTACAAGTTCTAAAATATAATATAGTTACCAATAACTTAATGCACACCAGAAAGATTTACTTACAATAATGGGCCTGACTAAGAAATATGCAACACAAAGGATATTTATCTAGCAAATAAATTAATGACTTAGCATACAAGCGTGACTAGTTAAGACTACACAGGACTATGAATGCAAGATAAAATACAAAGTGCCCTTTTAAATCTACTAACTGCAATTAGTTATAGTTACCAAATACCTTTGATTTAAATATTATACATATATTTATCAATCGCGTATACTTCACCAAAAATAACCAAATCAATATTTCAGCTTACAGAACTTCTTGTTTCACCTCATATAAAATAAGGGTATTGCAATATGGATAAAAAAAAGTAGCCCAATTTGCTTAAAGTGACTGTGTCCCAGCAGTTATTCAGTCACCAGTACATCAAAAAGTCAGCCAGAGAGTTTTTATCCTTTTGCATTCCATCTTCTTTTAATCATCAGTGAAACAATATGATAGGCCCATCGGAAGCTTGTCTGTGATTCGCCCTTGCAGAGGTTGTCCCTGATTCACCCTTGGATCTGAGCATCTCATAGGTTATTTTGGGAAACGCCTCCCTGAGCAGCCAAATGCCTTTTGGCTGTAATACCGTTTCTGATCTATAGGTGGCAGCAAACACCCAGGAATGCAGCCCCACCATCAAATATTTCTAACAGTCTAATTATTTAACCTTAAAATTTTTATCAAACATATTATAATCTCTTGTATTAATAAATCATATGCTTCATATATAGAGGCCTACTTATCAAGCCGTCAACTGTGCTGCATTCGCCGTCACCAATACGCTCGCCTGACATCGCCTAACATCGCGGCCGCAGACCTGAATACGCTCTCCTTATTTATTAAAAAAGCTGTCAACAAGCCGCACAGCAAGTACGGGGCGATGAGCAGTGGACTGTTGTTAACTAACAATCATCGATCTCGCTGCTATTTGGCTTTTTCCCAGCTTTATTTATATCCTGTCACTAAGCACCGCCACTATACTAAAATGTTTAACCCCTATCCTGCCGCTCCCGGACCCCGCCGCAACTAAATAAAACTATTAACCCCTATCCCGCTGATCCAATCAGCCAATTGAATGTGAGCTCAATCCTATTGGCTGATTGCAACAGCCAATAAGATTTTTTCAACCTTAATTCCGATTGGCGGATAGAAATCAGCCAATCAGAATCTAAGGGACGCCATCTTGGATGATGTAATTTAAAGGGAAACTTCATTGTTCCAGAAGACGTTGGAAGAAGAGGATGCTCCAGGCCGGATGTCTTGAAGATGGAGCCGCTCCGTGCCGGATGAAGATAGAAGATGCTGTCTGGAAGAAGAATTCTGCCGGCTTGGTTGAAGACTTTGGCCTATTTGGATGAAGAATTCTGCCACTTTGATAAATGGGGCGAATCAGGCTCGCCACAAGTACGCTGCGGAATTCCAGAGTATTTGCGGTTGACGGCTTGATAAATAGGCCTCATGGTCCGCACAGTGTCATCTTCTCTGATCATTTTAAGACCAAATGTGAATATATTCCACTTATAATATATTAAAATACATTTAAAATCATATTTTCAATGAAACTATTTAAAAGTATTATAATATCTTCATCATGGGTTTAATTACTTTTTCAGTTATCATCTTAATATGACATACATACCTTGAGATCAGCAAATACATGTCATTTTCATATAATTATATCTACATTGGATTACTATCCCATTGTCAGTATATGGCCGGGTTATAATACAATATATTTAATAATTATCTTTTAAAATAAACTCCCAATAAAATGCATATACGAAACAATAAAATTAATGTAAATTCCTAAATTCTTTGTATTAGTTAAAATTTACAGACACATTGAATTATATTTGTAGAAAAACAGATCTGAATCAAATTATACATGTTTAAACTATTATAATATGCTATGCAAAGATCATAAAATTTACCTTATTCACAATTGAATTTCATTAAAATACCACAATGAGATACCAAGATATTAGCCACTAACATTCAGACTGGTACAATTAAGTTATTGAACCCACAAATGATTCTAATACAATTCTAATTAGAACACCAGAAGTATATATATTGTTAATGTAAACAGTCAGTTACTGTGCTAAGTTAGCTGAGATAATAAATTCTTTAGTAGCAATAAAGTAAATTCTAATATATATATATATATATATATATATATATATATATATATATATATATATGCAAAAATAAATTACTTAGCACTAATGATTAGTTTAACACTATAAAGGACTATGAATGCAAACTAAAAATACAAAATGCTCTTTTAAACCTCTTTACTGCAGTTTAGTTATAGTTGCTAAATACCTTTGATTTAAATATTATATATATATTTAACAATCGTGTATACTTCACCCAAAATGACCAAATCGATAATTCAGCTTCCAAAACTTCTTTGTTTCACCTCATATGAAAATAAGGGTATTTGCAATCTGGAAAGAAAAGGTAGCTCAATTTGCTTAAAGTAACTGTGTTCCAACACAGCCAATTATTCAGTTACTAGTCCTCCAGCAAAAGTCAGCAGCCTCTTTTCTCCTCTTGCATTCAGTTTATATTGTCTTAATCATTGGTGAAACAATATGGGAGGCCCTTCGGAGCTGAACATCTCATTGGTCACCTGGGAGGTGCCTCTCTGATTGGTTCTCTCTGTGCTCTAAGAGACAATTCATTTGGCTGTCATACCAGCTTTAATCCCCTAGGGGGCAGCAGACGGCCAGCAATATAGTCTTAACATTCATTTTTGCTATATTTCAAATATCCCCCTATATAATGATTATTTAACATACAATACCTTATTGCATTAATAAAACTCTCTTGTCAGTATCTATATTTCATTTTGCATAACAGATCATTTACAATTTGATACCAAACTCCAATATCTCCTCAATTTCTATGTAAAAATAGAAAACATCCACATATATCTGTGTTTATGATTAAGGACATCTTGTTTTCCTGTAAAACAAAGGGAAAAATTGGCAAATATGTATACATTTATTTGCAGTATTTATCTAATATGTTACTATTAGTCATTGCTTTTTAGGTCCACAAATATCCATTTCTATGCTTCCAAAAATACAGAGGTTAAGACATTTTATGCTTTAAAAAAAATATATAGGTTAAGACATGTTAAAATCTTAACTCTCAGGTTTTCATGTTCATTTGAGTATCTCCTTATATTCATATAAAAACACAGCAGATCACACATTTTTATATAGTATTTAAAAATCATACAGGCTGTATTTTAATAATGGGTTTGAGAGTTAAATGCAAGACATGTGCTTTTGCTTAGCTAATCTTCCTCTAGACATATTTCTGAGCTTCGTATATTCAAACCTTAGCAGTTATAATCAACCTTTGCATCTCATTAGGCTTCAAATAAAAAGTTTTAGACATTACGTCTCTGTCACTCCAGGGATTCCTGTAATCTAGGTAATGAGATAGATGCTTCCTCTTTGAAATAACTTAAATGTTATCTTAATTAGGATAAGCGTATCTTATGTGTGATCTAAGACCTGGAATATACAGGCATATAGATTGACCATCTCTTTGAAGTACTTTGCCTTCTTTGAAATGACTGTCTGAATTTAAATAGACCACATGCCTTCCCTTTGTCCTCACTTGGCTGCATTGTAATTTTGCATACTGAGTGGGGGAGGATTGAGTTGTGGTCAGTCAGGCATCTAATGTCTTATAGGCAGTTTCACAAAGCAAATAAAAATATGAGTTCTTGGTCTTATCATAAATCTATGTGTAGATAAAAATACACACACACATATATATATATATTATTTAATAATACTCCGATATCCTGACACCATACAGATTAATATTTCATATCTGTATATTTCTTTTTGAGTGTATAAAACATAGGATATTATTTAAAATACCAATTATATATGAACTTATTAGATGCCTGAAAGATATAAAGAAATAGGTTATTAAAATTGGACATTTTAAAATTGACTGCTATTTATTTAATTCCAGTATACACTTATCTAATGTGTTACTGTTAGGCATTTCTTCTCAGGATATATATATATATATATATATATATATATATATATATATATACAGTCTGAGAATCAATTATACTGGAAATTTAAATACAAGTATTTTAAAATAAATTTGAGAGTTACAATGCAAGACATGTGTCTCTGTTAGCCAGCACAGATGTGGATTCGAGGTCTAGGGGTAATTAACAGGTCTGTGCTAATCACTATTTTCCTGGGCCTTAATGAGTTTCAAAAGAGATTCCCACAGACATCTAGGCTCCTTCATTCCATAATGTATGCTGGCTTGGTTGATTATTAGGCCCCTGCGGAGCTGTGAGCTTTAAAAGCTAAACCTTTTGTTGTTAGATGCTATGTTAATCAGTAAAAAAAAATGTATCTTATGTCTGAATCTAAGATTCACAATACACAGAATGTATTCAGTGATAAAATGAGCATGCTCAAACTTACTATTTGAGAGATTTCATACTTATTCCATCTTAATATATATATATATATATATATATATATATATATATATATACATAATATATATATATGTATATATGTATTGTCCACTAATATCTATAGATACCCTGACATAATTCCCCCTTCCAATTTTCAATGGATGTAGGACACATGTATTGGAATTGGCTTACAGTCAGTGGTATTTGGTGAGTGTATTGACATTATGCATCATAGACAGCCTTCTATGAAGATAGTCCATTATTTTTGAGCCCTTATGCTCATTAGCTAGGCATCTTTAAACTACAAAATTTCTTTAGTGCATTTGAGGGATATGACACTTCATTCTCCCTCTATGACTTGTAGTTGGGATCTAGGATGGCAAGCTCGCAACTGATTAATATGGACCCATTTATCCATAAAAGTATCATTTTTGGGTATCCTAATTTTATAGGCAACTGGAGATATTTTGTCAGTAATGACAAAAGGACCCTTCCATGATGGAAGAAATTTCTTCTCCTTAACCTGATCTCTTCCAAAGTAATAAAGATAAACTTTATCATTTATTTCATATTCCTTTTTGGACATTTTGAGATCATAATAGGTTTTAGTGGCAGTTGCAGCTTTCTCTAAGTTCCTTTGAGCAAATGTAAATGCATATTACAGGTGTTTTCTTAGGTTCTCCACATATTGATGCCTATTGGCAGTGTTTATCAAGTTTTGGTCTGATGTACGGTACAGTAGATGCTGAGGTAGAACCATTCTTCTACCAGTCATCAGTTCAAAAGGTGACATCTTAGTAGCACTACTTGGAGTTTCTCTTAATGCCATTAGGACTAGAGGTAATTTTACATCCCAGTCTTTACCCGTTTCACTCACAAACTTTTTGAGGATTTTCACAATGGACTGGTTATAACGCTCTACACCACCACTTGAGGCAGCTCTATATGCAATATGGAGCTTTCTTTTGACCCCTAGTATTTTCCACATTTTGGTGGAGTGAAGTGGGTGACGTGGGTTCCCCGATCGGATTCGATTCTTTGGGGCAAACCAAATCTGGAAAAAACGTGGTTGATGAGCAATGCTGTGCTTGTTTCAGCACTGTTGTTAGGTGCACTGATGCACTCTGCCCATTTAGTGAACAGGCATGTCACTGTTAACATGTATTTGTTACCTCTTGAAGACCTAGTTACTGGACCAATAAAATCAATTTATATATCTGACCTTGGCATTACCATTCCCCTTTTCTGCAATGGTGCTCTATGCATTGGTGCAGTGAGTTGGAACTGTGGACAGATTAAACAACCTTGACAGTAGGTTTGAACATCTTTCAACATGTGTGGCCAAAAGGCGTAATCACGCAATATTTCATACGTGAGTTTGGCACCATGATGACCAGATGTGGGGGCATCATGGGCATATTGAAGCATTAGACCTCTGAACTTGGTGGGTACCACCCATTACTGGATGCCAGTTTTGGAGGTTCTAATTAACAAACCATCCTGTAACTTGAATTGTGACCTGGATTTCATTAAGATTCTAAGATCTTCCTTGCCAATACAATCATCTTTTGAGATGGGGTTCCTTTCAGGATCTTCTATGTGTTTATAGAATATGCCTACAATGGGGTCTCCATTGTACCAGGTTAGGCTCACTCTGTTATTTAGCCTGGTTTCTGGTAATGGCTTCTACCTGAATTGCACCAATTAAGTGGTCGATATGAAGGAGTTCTCCAGTTATTGCTCCTTGTTTGGCTAATGAATCCGCAAGATCATTGCCTTCCTTATCAGGACCTAGAACCCTGGAATGACCCTTGGGGGCCTATTTATCAAGCCTTCAACCGCAAATACGCTGGAATTCTGCAGCGTAATTGTGGAGAGCTTCATTCGCCTTATTTATCAAAGGCTACAGACCGGCAAAAGTAGAATTTTGTGACGTAACATACGATCAGTCTGGCACAGATCGATGCTTATGTCACTCCAGATGTTCCGAATGCAAATTCGGCACTATCTGACTACTTTTTCTAGTTAACAAAAATCTACCAAGTACGCTCGCCACTATTCTGGCCCAGCGTACCTGGTTTTCAATCCGCCGTCCTGGAGGTGGCTGATGCCATAGGAATCAATGGGAGTCTGAAAGCAGCAAAAGCTCATGTTCGCTGCTGCCCAATATCCCATTGATTCCTATGGGAGAATAAAAGTTATGTTTACACCCTAACATGTACCCCAAGTCTAAACACCCCTAATCTGCCGTCCCCTACACCGCCGCTACCTACATTATACTTATTAACCCCTAATCTGCCACCCCACCACCGCCGCAACCTACTTTAAACTTATTAACCCCTAAACCACCGCTCCCAGACCCCGCCGCAACTAAATAAACTTATTAACCCCTAAACCGCCATTCCTGGAGCACATAGCGAACCTACATTATGTTATTAACCCCTAATCTGCCGCCACCTACATTACATTTATTAACCCCTAATCTGCTGCCCCCAATGTCGCCCGCCACTATTCTAAATGTATTAACCCCTAAACCTAAGTCTAACCCTAACCCTAATACCCCCTAACCTAAATATTATTTAAATAAATCTAAAGAAAAATGAATATTATTAACTAAATAATTCCTATTTAAAACTAAATACTTACCTGTAAAATAAACCCTTAGATAGCTACAATATAACTAATAGTTACATTGTAGCTATCTTAGGGTTTATTTTTTATTTTACAGGCAAGTTTGTATTTATTTTAACTAGGTAGAATAGATATTAAATAGTTATTAACTATGTAATAACTACCTAGTTAAAATAAATACAAAAGTACCTGTAAAATAAAACCTAACCTAAGTTACACTAACACCTAACACTACACTATAATTAAATAAATTACCTAAATTAACAACAATTAAATAAATTAAATACAATTAGCTAAATTACGGAAAAAAACACTAAATTACAGAAAATAAAAAAACAAATTACAAGATATTTAAACTAATTACACCTAATCTAATAGCCCTATCAAAATAAAAAAGCCCCCCCAAAATAAAAACCCCCTAGCCTAAACTTAACTATCAATAGCCCTTAAAAGGGCCTTTTGTGGGGCATTGCCCCAAAGTAATCAGCTCTTTTACCTGGAAAAAAATACAAACAACCCCCCCAACAGTAAAACCCACCACCCACACAGCCAACCCCCCAAATAAATTACTAACTAAAAAAACCTAAGCTCCCAATTGCCCTGAAAAGGGCATTTGGATGGGCATTGCCCTTAAAAGGGCAGTTAGCTCTTTTGCAGGCCCAAAGCCCTAACCTAAAAAATAAACCCACCCAATACACCCTTAAAAAAATCCAAGCGACAAGATGTCCTCAATGAAGCCGGGAGAAGTCTTCATCCAAGCTGGGCAGAAGTGGTCCTCCAGACGGGCAGAAGTCTTCATCCAGATGGCATCTTCTATCTTCATCCTTCCGGCGCGGAGCGGGTCCTTCTTCAAGACATCCGACGCGGAGCATCCTCTTCCAACGACGTCTTCTTGCTGAATGAATATCACTTTAAGTGACGTAATCCAAGATGGCGTCCCTTCGATTCTGTTTGGCTGATAGAATTCTATCAGCCAATCGGAATTAAGGTAGAAAAAAATCTATTGGCTGATGCAATCAGCCAATAGGATTGAGCTAGCATTCTATTGGCTGTTCCAATCAGCCAATAGAATGCGAGCTCAATCCTATTGGCTGATTGGATGAGCCAATAGGATTGAAGACTTCTGTCCGTCTGGAGGACCACTTCTGCCGGATGAAGACTTCTGTCCATCTGGAGGACCACTTCTGCCGGATTTGTTGAGGACATCTTGCCGCTTGGATGAAGACGTCTCCCGGTAAGTGATTCTTCATGGGGTTATTGTTAGGAATTTTTTAAGGGTGTATTGGGTGGGTTTATTTTTTAGGTTAGGGCTTTGGGCCTGCAATAGAGCTAAATGCCCTTTTAAGGGCAATGCCCATCCAAATGCCCTTTTCAGGGCAATGGGGAGCTTAGGTTTTTTTAGTTAGTATTTTATTTGGGGGGTTGGTTGTGTGGGTGGTGGGTTTTACTGTTGGGGGTTGTTTGTATTTTTTTTTCCAGGTAAAAGAGCCGATTACTTTGGGGCAATGCCCCGCAAAAGGCCCTTTTAAGGGCTATTGATAGTTTAGTTTAGGCTAGGGTTTTTTTTATTTTGGGGTGCTTTTTTATTTTGATAGGGCTATTAGATTAGGTGTAATTAGTTTAAATATCTTGTAATTTGTTTTTTATTTTCTGTAATTTAGTGTGTTTTTTGTAATTTAGCTAATTGTATTTAATTGTTGTTAATTTAGGTAATTTATTTAATTGTAGTGTTAGGTGTTAGTGTAACTTAGGTTAGGTTTTAGCTAGTGTTACGGTACCAACAGGATACCAAGGTTAATACCAGATGACAATGTCCTGCATAGACAATCAGCAATTCACAACCCCAATCAGTTTCCCCTCAAACATGAGACCAAGCTCCACATTTCAGGTTTAAAACAGAATGACATTTATTAAAGGCTAGATGCCTAGTATTTATACAGGTTTTGACCCCCCCAGATGGGGGTTGAAAGAATGTTGTACATTAGATAAAAGGGAGAAGCGCCCTTTTGACATGATACAATAGAATTATATTACTTAAACACTTCAACCACAAGACACTCTTGGCTCTTCTTATCACTTAGGCGTTTTCTCTCTGGAGGTGATCAAACAATAGAATGCTTAGCACTAATTAGATTATAGCTGGAGCCAGCAACTTGTGTTTAGAAAATAAAGTTAACTCTTTCAGTCCTGACCGAAGGGTCTGTCACATAGCTCCCCCCTTGTGGAACACTCCGGCAGATCCGGCTTGACCCTTTGGCGGGTCAACTTGGGGATGACCGGACTGGGTGGTGGTAGGCATGTCAGTTTGCCGGGACAATCCATCTGCATTCCCGTTTAGCTTACCGGGCCGGTAGCTGATGGTGAAGTTATAGGGCTGGAGGGCTAAACTCCACCTCAGCAATCTACCATTGTCTCCTGAGACCCGGTTGAGCCAGACTAAGGGATTGTGGTCCGTTATGAGGGAAAATTCCTGTCCATATAGATAAGGGTTCAACTTCTTCAGTGCCCAGACCAGGGCTAAACATTCTTTCTCTACTGCCGCATAACTTACTTCCCGAGGTAATAACTTTCTGCTTAGGTATGCGACAGGATGCTCTCCTCCATCCTCCCCGACTTGACTCAGTACAGCCCCCAGTCCATACATGGAAGCATCTGTATGAATGAGAAAACGTTTGTTAGGGACTGGGGCAGCCAAGACAGGGGCATTCACAAGGGCCTGTTTCAGTGCCTGAAACGCGGCTTCACAAGCTGGAGACCACAGGACCTGTTTGGGGAGGTTCTTTTTAGTCAGGTCAGTCAGGGGCTTGGCGATAGTACTGTAGTCGGGGACAAAACGTCGGTAATACCCGGCCGTCCCCAGGAATGCTAGTACTTGGGTCTTAGTGATAGGTGTGGGCCAGTTAGCCACAGCCTCTACCTTGGCTGGCTCCGGTCTCTGACTCCCACACCCCACCCGGTGCCCCAAGTACTGTACTTCAGCCATACCTAGATGGCACTTGTCCGGTTTCAAGGTCAGGCCAGCGGCCCGAATCTTGTCCAGAACCAGCCCTACATGGGTAAGGTGTTCTTCCCAGGACCCACTGTAAACCGCAATGTCATCCAGGTATGCACAAGCAAATTCCTGGAAGCCATCAAGGAGTCTATCCACCATACGCTGGAAGGTAGCCGGAGCATTCTTCATCCCAAAGGGCATGACCTTAAACTGGTACAAGCCGAATGGGGTGACGAAGGCCGACTTGGGGATAGCATCCTCGGCCAGGGGAATCTGCCAATAGCCTTTACACAGGTCTATGGTTGTCAGATAGCGCCCCCTAGCAATACGGTCTAGTAATTCGTCTACCCGGGGCATCGGGTAGGCGTCAGTGGTGGTCCTCTCGTTGAGCCGCCTGTAGTCCACACAGAACCGGGTGGTTCCATCCTTCTTAGGTACCAGGACTACAGGGGAAGCCCAAGGACTATCGGAGGGCTCGATCACTCCCAGCCGGGCCATCTCCTGTATCTCCTTCCGCATTCCTTCTCGGACTGCTTCGGGTATACGGTAGGGAGGCTGTCGCAGGGGATTCTGTCCGGGAGTCTCTACTTTATGTACAGCTAGGGTAGTGTAGCCGGGCTCTTGGGAGAACGTTGCCTGCTTCTCCCACAGGAGCTGTCTTGCCTGTACCCTCTCCGTAGGGTTCAACCGGTCCCCTAGCTGCACAAGACTAGTGAGGTCAGTCTGGGGGTCCTTCTCTAATAAGTCGGGTAGGGGTAAGTTCTCTGGGTCGTCTGCAGCAGGGGCACATACTCCGGCTACGTCCTCTGGCCTCTCCTGATACTCCTTCAGCATGTTCACATGAAAGGATCGCTGGATCCTCTCATCTGCACAGCTGGCTATAACATAGGTAGTATCACACACCCGGGATAACACTTTATACGGGCCCTGCCAAGATGCTTGCATCTTGTTGGCCTTCACAGGCTTGAGCACCAAAACCTTCTGTCCAACCTGGAAGACCCGCTGCCGGGCACCCTGATCGTACCACCCCTTCTGTCTTTCCTGGGCCACCTGGAGATTCCCTCTTACCATCAGAGACAGTTTCTCCATGCGGTCCCGGAGTTCCAGAACATATGGCACGATGGGGGTTCCCTCCTGCTCTATCTCTCCCTCCCAGTGTCCTCTAATGAGATCCAGGGGGCCGCGGACTCTTCTCCCATAGAGTAACTCAAAGGGAGAGAACCCAGTGGATTCCTGGGGCACCTCCCTGTATGCAAATAGCAGATGAGGCAGGAATCGTTCCCAGTCTCTGCAAGTGTCCGTGAAGGTCCTCAGCATCTGCTTGAGGGTGCCATTAAAGCGCTCGCAGAGACCGTTAGTCTGGGGGTGATAAGGCGAACTGAGCAACGGTTTAATGCCGCACACCTTCCACAGCTGCTGGATGAGCACAGCGGTAAACTGGGTCCCCTGATCAGAGAGAATCTCCTTAGGGAACCCGACCCTAGTAAAAACCTTAACTAGGGCATCAGCGACTTATCTCTGTCTCTATATTCGACAGTGCTACTGCCTCTGGGTAACGAGTGGCATAGTCCACAACAGTGAGAATATACCTCTTACCTGATGGACTAGCCCTGGCAAGTGGACCCACAATGTCAACGGCTATGCGGGAAAAGGGTTCCCCAATGACAGGCATAGACATAAGCCTAGCTTTGGGGTGGTCCCCCCGCTTACCCACCCGTTGACAGGTGTCACAAGTACTACAATATACCCGCACATCTCGGTTAAAATTGGGCCAGAAGAAATTCTGGGTGATCCTATGAGCGGTGCGGCAGGACCCTAGATGTCCAGCTAACGGTACATCGTGCCCAATCCGCAGAATCTCTTGCCGGTATTTTGCAGGCACTACCAGCTGCTGATTTTGTGGAAGGGCAGTACTTTTCTGGGCAGGTTTGGGGATTCTATATAGCCTATCCCCCACCCACTCATAATGTTCCCCATCTACTCCCTCTTCTCCAGTGTCTGCCCTAGCCCTGTACTTCTGAACGGTCGGATCCTCCCGGGTTTCCCTCCCGTACGTCTCTGGGGTATCCCAACTCAAGGGGGTCTGGTCTAGGGTATAAGTCGGGAAGAGAGTCTTACCTGGGTCTCAGCAGCAGGTGGGTCGGTCTCGGTGACACGGGCCTGGGCACGGGTAGTCACTGGGTTAACATCAACGGGACCCATGGGAGCGTAGGCCGAAACAAGGGGGGCCAAGTCATTTCCAAGGAGAACATCAGCTGGTAAATCCTTCATGACCCCCACATTCACATGTCTAGCGCCCACTCCCCAATCCAAATGTACCCGGGCAACAGGTAGGCGGAACACAGTGCCCCCTGCCACTCTCACAGCCACAGTGTCTCCAGTGTGCTGTTTCTCAGACACCAGGTTCTTTTGAAGCAAGGTCATAGTAGCACCAGTATCCCGTAGACCACTGACCTCCTTCCCATTCACTTTAACCAGTTGCCGGTGCTGTTGCCGGTTATCCCGGTGGACAGCTTGCACGGGGTCTGCTTCATGTAGGATGCCCCAGCATTCTTGTTCCTCTACGCAGTGGGCAGCAGGCTGAGGGTTATGTGGGATTCCGCCGGCGGGTCTCCTCCAGGACTGTGCTTGGTTTGCCGTGTTGAGGGGACACTCCGACCTTTTGTGTCCTATTTGCTTACATCCAAAGCACCGGATAGGCTGGGAGTAATCCCGTGAGGTGAACCGGGCTGTCTGAGGGTAGTTCGTGACCGGAGGCTGTGTGGCATAGCGGTGCACCGGGGGTTGGTAAATGGCAGCTGCTGGGGTGGCCGGGGGTCTGTACTCCACTTTAGCAGGGGGCTTAGTGGTAGCAGTGTCCAGTTTGCGGGCATCCGTATACTCATCTGCCAAGCGAGCAGCTTCATGCAGGGTGGAGGGTTTACGGTCCCGAACCCACTCTCTAACTCCTGCTGATAACTTGTCAAAGCAATGTTCCAACAGGAATAGCTGCAGCACCTCTTCCCCAGACACGGCTTGGCACCCCGCCATCCAGTGCGATGCTGTGCGGTGCACCTTACATGCCCACTCAACGTAGGAATCGCCAGCCAATTTAACAGTGTCTCTGAACCGTCTCCGGTATGCCTCCGGTGTAACCGCATACCTGGAGAGCAGAGCCTCTTTCACAGTATTATAATCCCCAACTTCCTCATCTGGAATGGCCCGAAAAGCCTCACTGGCCCGGCCGGATAATTTTCCAGACAATATCGTGACCCAGTCCTCGGCGGGTACCTGGTGTAGTGCACATTGCCTCTCAAAATCCGCAAGGTACCCATCAATCTCTCCTTCTGTTTCCAGGAAGTTTTTAAAAGCGATAAAATGCACTTTTCTCTTTTCCACTGGGGTTGCGGTGACTTGGACTGCTGCAGCGCCGCTTTGGCGAAGTAGGTTGGCCTCCACAGCTGCTATGACCCGGTCGCTAATTTCTGCAGATGGGTTGGGGCCATAGTGTGCCAGTCTTATTTTGACCGCCCGGTCAAAGCTTGCTTCTTCGGGGGTTCTGTCTGACATGCTGGGCTCATTGGTTCCTTCGTGCCCTGATACTCCGTCCATCTCGGTCAGTCTTGCAATAATCTCCCTCTTCCTGAGGTTACTGGTTTGTTGGCCCCGTTGCTCTAGCAGGTCTTTAAGGGTAGCTCTTTTTAGCCTTTCATACGGTGTTCCCATTCGGTCTGGATCCGTAGTTGCTCCTTTGGGCGATAAGGATTATCCCACCGCTGCCACCAATTGTTACGGTACCAACAGAATACCAAGGTTAATACCAGATGACAACGTCCTGCATAGACAATCAGCAATTCACAACCCCAATCAGTTTCCCCTCAAACATGAGACCAAGCTCCACATTTCAGGTTTAAAACAGAATGACATTTATTAAAGGCTAGATGCCTAGTATTTATACAGGTTTTGACCCCCCCAGATGGGGGTTGAAAGAATGTTGTACATTAGATAAAAGGGAGAAGCGCCCTTTTGACATGATACAATAGAATTATATTACTTAAACACTTCAACCACAAGACACTCTTGGCTCTTCTTATCACTTAAGCGTTTTCTCTCTGGAGGTGATAAAACAATAGAATGCTTAGCACTAATTAGATTATAGCTGGAGCCAGCAACTTGTGTTTAGAAAATAAAGTTAACACTTTCAGTCCTGACCGAAGGGTCTGTCACAGCTAGGTAGTTATTAAATAGTTAATAACTATTTAATAACTATTGTACCTAGTTAAAATAAATACAAACTTGCCTGTAAAATAAAAATGAAACCTAAGATAGCTACAATGTAACTATTAGTTATATTGTAGCTATCTTAGGGTTTATTTTACAGGTAAGTATTTAGTTTTAAATAGGAATAATGTAGTTAATGATAGTAATTTTCTTTAGATTTATTTAAATAATATTTAGGTTAGGGGGTGTTATGGTTAGGGTTAGACTTAGGTTTAGGGGTTAATACATTTAAAATAGTGGCGGCAACGTTGGGGGCAGCAGATTAGGGGTTAATAAATGTAATGTAGGTGGCGGCAGATTAGGGGTCATTATCTGCGCTCATTATCAATAGTGGCATGGTAAGAACAACCATCAACATATACCCAAGGTAATGTTTGACAATGGTCCTCATTGTATATTTTATACGGGGAAAGCCATTGTTCCTCCAGGAAATCATTTTCTGATAATTCTTCCCCAGGATCCTTAGCAGTACAGTCGTGGAGCTCAGCAAGCCCCTGTGCGACTGGATTCTTTTTATTCTGCTTGTAGCGAATTTCTAAAGGCCAGCCTTGTAAGGAAAGAGTCCACGCTGTTATGTGGCTATTAGACAAATTCTGATATCTTATTCTCTCACTTTGCAGATATATCAAAGGCTGGTGGGCCGTTTCTACAATTATTTTCTTGCCTTATATAAACTGTAGCTGCAGAAATTTTGTAGAGCCCATACAGTAGATAAGAGGGCTTTTTCGCAATTGCTAAATTTTATTTCTACTGGGGATAGAGTTTTGCTCGCATAAGCAATGACTTTGCTTATATTATCATGCTTTTGGTATAAAACAGCACTCATGCTTACATCTGTGTAACCTGTCTCTAAGAAGAAAGGTTTACCACCTTCAGGGTATGCTAAGCAAGGTGCTTATTTGAGTTTTCTCTTCAGCTCTCTGATGGCTGTCTCTTGAGACTCACTCCAGTGCCATTTCACATCTTTCTTTAGAAGAAGTAGTAGTGGTTTAGCTAATTCTGCATAATTATCAATGAATTTGCGAGAATAATTTGTCATACCCAGGAATGATCTCAATTCCTTTAAGTTAGTTGGGTTTTTAGAATTTATTATAGCTTCCACCTTTTTCTTCTGAGGATTTAGCCCTTCAGAAGTAACTTCATGTCCCAAGAAGTTCACACAAGTGCGGCACCATTGAGCTTTTTGTAGGGATAATTTGACACCTGCCCTTTTAAGTTGGCTGAGGACGTGTTTAAGTTCTGTGATGTGTGTTTCAAAGTCTGTGCTTTTAATTAAAACATCATCAACATAAGATAAGGTCCCCCTTTCCAGTGCATCAGGAATAGCCTTATGCATGAATACAGCAAATTCATGTCCAGAATTTATGTATCCAAATGGGAGTCTCTGGAATGCATACTGGACCTTTTGGAATGAGAATGCCAGCATATACTGGTCCTCCTCATGTACCTTTATGGTCCAATATCCCTGTGCACAATCAATGGCAGTGAATATTTTCGATACCTGCATCTGTGCTAGGCACTGTTCAATATATGGCACCGGCCAGCCAGACATGTACACTCGTTTGTTTAGCTGTCTTAAATCAGCACACAAATGCAATTGTCCATTGGGCTTAAGAACACCTAGAATAGGATTGTTATAAGACCTATGCACCTGTCTGATAATACCTCTTTCTTCCAGGTTCCTTATGATTTCTGCAAGAGAATCATATGAGGCTAAAGGAAGTCTGTATTGTTTAACAAAGACAGGTGGTGCATTGGGATCTGTTTGGATTCTTGCAATGTGCAAGTCTGTAGTACCACATTCATAAGAATCCCTGGCGAAAATATCCTTGTACTCCAACAGGAGTTCTCGTAGCTGTTGGCGTTCATCATCACTGGAACAGCCATTAGCTAAAGATATTTGCTCTTCGACTATTTGCTGAAATCCTGGAAAGATTTCAGGCTGTCCTATTTCATAGGCTTCTTCCAACCTAGAGGTGAGGTCCCCTTGATTATAATTTACATTGCCCCCATGACTCTGGGTATTGGGGTATTCTTGCTCTTTGATCAGCTGATCAAATACTAGACAGGCTTCTTAAATTTTACAGATGCCTTCCTCTGAATTGAAGGGATAAATAGACTGAATTGTAAATAGTCCCTCTGGCATAGATGCAAATGATTGTTCTATTAATTGTCCTTCAGTTAAATATCCTTCAGGTATTAGCCCAATTACATTATTCTGGAATCCAAAAGTGTAATAACTTGATTCCAGTGCATATCCTATGGTAGTTCCCTTGGATAAGGTTATATCCTGTGGG
This sequence comes from Bombina bombina, assembly GCF_027579735.1. Classification (NCBI taxonomy): domain Eukaryota; kingdom Metazoa; phylum Chordata; class Amphibia; order Anura; family Bombinatoridae; genus Bombina; species Bombina bombina. The sequence goes on along the minus strand of NC_069503.1, from coordinate 6,843,120 downwards.
GTCATGTTATGCACGATAACATGTATTGGAAGAGTTTTAATATTTACCATAGGAGTATGGGTCATACCCAGATTTTGCATTCTATGGGAGAGGCAAATTAGCGTTTCAGAAGTTTTTAATTTCTGACCTCTCTTTACCTGTAAGGGTAAGAGGAATCTGTCAGCCCCAGCAGGAATTATAACATCGTTAGACGTCTGCATATTCACAGCATATGGCAATTGCTGGTTTGATTTCAGGGTGGCATTTTCATCTTAAAATACTTCAGGATCCCCCTTTAACCTGCTCCAGAGGCAAGAATTAATCAAATCTATTTGTATGGCATATCTATGTAAGAGATCATTGCCAATGTATATTTGATTATGGGGAGTATTTAAAACTAAAAACAGGTGCTTCACTGACTTATTGCCAATAGAGATAGATAATAAGCATTTAGCTGTGATGTTATAGCTTTCAGACCTGTTATCCAGGTTGTGGACACAGTGGTCTTGGGGAGAAAGATATTTAATCACTTTAGGTTCAGCTATTTGTGCTAATAAGCCTTCGCTTATATAGCTAGCTTCCTGTGTTAAGTTTAATTTAACATATTTAGTTTTACCAAGGTCATGCACTTACATAGGGATAAAAAGATCATCCTTAACTCTCTCAATTCCTGCAAGGTATTGAGTTTGGCCTCCCCCTTGTGGGATTTTATGATCCCCCTTGTGGAGAGATATGGTTAATACATCGCCATCTAGGGAAATATTCGCTATCTTTCCAGGCAAAATTTTTAAAGTATTACCACAGAGTCTGATCAACTATCTGTAGGATCGTAATTTCATGTCCAGAGTTATTCCTGAAATGAATCTCCACAGCATCTGGTTTCTCTTCCACCACGTGACAGTTATGCCGGGTGCAAGATATACCGGATTAATAGGCCTTTTTTACTTGTGACCAAATTAAATTATTTATGCAATCAATTATGGTGCTTAATCGCTTCAGGAGATCACTACCAATAATTAAACGATCAGTTGGCAGATCCACTATAATGACAGGGTGTCTTATGACCCTGTTCCCCAATTTAATTTTTTTTTTTTTTTTAAATAATTTTTATTTGAGGAAAAACACAAGATACAAAAAATACGATGCAGTTGTGACATTTTCAAAGATACAATCAGCAGGTAAAAGTGGTAACAACAAATGTGGAGTCAAGGGTATCATTATAAACAATATTCTAATGTAGCATAATATGTCATATAATCTTTTCCTCAATTTTATATTGATAAATAACATTACAATAACAGTACAGGTAAGTGGGGATATTTGCTCTCATAAGGTAGTCTCAAATAGTGTAGTAGGGTAGTAAATGTAGAAACATAAACACAAAAGAGAGGTGACGCTAGAAGAAAATAAATAGATAGATGGAGGATTAGATAAGTAGGATATTGAGTCAGAAAGGAAGGTGGCAAATAGGGGTATATAGTAGGAGAGAATTAGTTAGATGTTGCATTGGTGGGAAGTTATCTCAGAAGGCAGCGGCCATGATTGATGTAATGTCAGACTGGATTAGTTGGAATATTTTTCCCACCAAGGGGCCCAAGTAGCTTGGTAAAAATCTAGCTTATCAAGTGCTGAATGGGAGTAAGCTTCCATTTTTGAAACATAGTTGACTGTAGCTATAATCTGCGAGGTGCTAGGAGGAGAAAGTTGTTTCCATGCTTTAGCAATTTCTAACTTAGTAGCCATCAGGAGATAGATGGATAAAGCTTTATGTGTAGGCAAGAGTGGTGGGAAGTTGAGGTGAAGGAGGCCAGTTTGGGGACTCAGTTGAAAAATTATGCCCAGGGAGTGTAGTAGGTTAGTTACCCAGAGCCAAACAGAGGAGAGCCGGGGACAAAACCACCAGATATGTGCCTGGGTTCCGAGTTGACCACAGCCTCTCCAGCAGGCAGGAGAGTGGGAGGTAAATATACTGTGAAGGGTTGCTGGGACTAGGTGCCAACGGACTGTAATTTTGTAATGGAGTTCCCAAAGGGAAGTGCAGTGTAACAACTTTCTAGTGGACTTCAGTTCTCTATACCAGGAGTCGGCGTCGGCTGTGAAGTTGAGTTCAGTTTCCCAGGCTATAAATTGAGATACTTTTGGTTGAGAGGAGGGGTCTAGTAATATCTCATAGTGAAATGACAAGGTGCCCCTAGTCTTGTGGGATAAGGACCATCGCTGTTCCCATTTTGTAACTGTTCTGATGTGTTCTCTAGGGAATCCCCAAGACCTGACTATGGAAGAGAGCGGGCGTAGTGTCCTCTCCGAGGTGGAGATTGGGGGGCCCATTCTATCAACTAGAGGATTCCAAATAAGGTTAAAATCTCCACCCAAGATCAGTTCCCCCTGGGTCACAGCCGAGACCGACTCCAGAAGTAATCTAAGAAAACGAATTTGTCCTGAATTGGGAGCATAGATATTTACCAGTGTAAATAATTTGTTATTGAGTTTACAAATTAAAATTAAAAAGCGTGCTTGGGTGTCTTTTTCTACATAGATCTCTTCATACGTACTAGAAGAACCTATCAATATAGCGACCCCTCTAGATTTGGAGTGAAAGGACGAGGTGACTACCGTAGGAAATTTCCTGTATGTATGTGTGAAATCTGTGCTATTTAGCCAGTGTGTCTCCTGAATAAAGGCTACGTCAATTTTGTTACGTGCAAGCATGTTAATCATTAAACTACGTTTGGTCGGGGAGTTAAGCCCTTGGGAATTAAGGGTAATAAACTTCAATTCTGACATTGTGGAAGTTAGATTATGTTTCTTCAGGTTAAAGTTTAGGAGTCTACTGGAGAGTGATATTAAAAAGAATGAATTCTTATTAATTACGAAGAGCCCACTTAAATGAGTTAAGGGGAGGGGATGCAGCGGGCAAAAGCCGCTCGAATTGGGGGATAAAAGGGAAGTGGGGGGAGAGAGCAACGGGAGGCAGGAGTTGCTTAGCTTATAGACTTTTGATGAGAATGTTACGTGGTGAGGAAAGAAAGATGCAGACCTTAGAGCATGAGAGAGGAGTAAGGAGAAAGATAAAGAGAGATCTGGAGGGGAGGGTTAACAGAAAGAGGGGGCTTAGTGTTAATTACTGTGAGATAATATTAGTGGAGGCTATAATTGGAAAGGGTCTAGTGTTATAAGGTCTCTGGCGAGAGCACTATGCGCCCACGAGAGGGAGGTAAGGTGATGCAATTAGTATATGTGGAGTATAGTGAAACTGAAATAAAAATAGCTAAGGGGGGAGAGGGGTGCCTGACTGAGGCTCTACTGCACTTGAAAGGCACTTGAAAGGTTGAAGTGAGGAAGAAAAAGAATGATCTAAGGATAACAACGTTGAGTAGAGACTAACTATGAATGGGGGTATACCTGCCCATTACAAACAGCGTGTGATACAGGAACCATAAATAACATTTCAAACATTGCAATTATTTTAAATACAACATACAAAACAGGGTAAGAATATACCAAAACCAAAATGTCAGAAGGAGGATTTCTTGAGAGAATTCACTGCATTTCTATATTAAACACATAAGGATTGAGAAAATAGGATGACAGTGATGTATAGATCAGGGGAGTAGCTTTACCTGGTGTGTAATAGTGAAGGTGGGATAAAAACTTAGGGGGTTAGAACTACTATGTGGAGAGTGAGGCATGTATTAGCTTATTGGATGAAATTCGGTTTATCTTAATGTGGTAAAGGTGTAGTGAAGAAATGTAAGTGAGGTAAGGGGGTATAAGGGCAATGTGTAGGGAAAAACCACTTTTCAGCTAGTTAAAAATAATAAGTGCAGGGTAAGTTAAGTGAATGAGTACATGCGATCTGTAAGCGTACTCGGGTCTGAGCTGAAAGAGAGCTCTAAAAGTAGAGGTAGGGATTGAATAAGCAAATTGTATGTAGTGTAGAGTGGTTAGGTGTAACCATGTAATATGAACTACGAAACAATAAGAATCAGGAAACATAAGCTAGAGGAGGAATTCCAAACATTAATCATTACGAAGTACATTTACATTTACATTACCCATCCATCCACTTCAAGTCTCTGTTGGCTGAGAGTCCAGAGAAATACATAAAGTCTTTGAGAGGGGAACCTCTGAAGGAAGAGAGGGGCAAGAATAACATATGGACATGGTAAATGGAAGGGGGGCAGTCCGGTAGCTAGAGTACTTTGTAGGATTCAGCAAGGTGAGTTACAGCATATTGCGGATTGAGAGTATCTCTTCACATCTGGGATCTCTTCAGGGGTGGAGGTGGTGAGAGTGCTCCTCTGGAAGGATGAAAACTGAAAGCTCGTTGTTGAGATCGCCAGGGAGCAGCTGTGGGGTTGAGCTCCTTTGAGGTGTCCTGGGGGACAGAAGGAAGGTTGTCAGCCGTAAGAAGTTTCAGGGACTGTAGAACCTGGAAGCCTTGTTCAAGAGTAGTGATGGTGTAGGAGGAATCATTGAATTGAAAGAATATGCAAACAGGGAAGCCCCATCTGTATTTGATGCCATTATTACGAAGACATTGAGTAACTTGGTGAAAGAGTCTTCTTCTGGACAGAGTATGGGTAGAGAGATCTGGAAAGATCTTTATGTCCTGAAATGGCTCTTTCAAAATCTTATTCTGGAATGAGGCCCTGAGGATTCTTTCTTTAAATGTAAAGTAATGTAGCCTCACAATTACATCTCTGGGGGAGCCCATGGGTGCATTCCATGGTCTAAGACCTCTATGAGCTCTGTCAATAAGGCTTTCTTGAAGGGGAGTGGGACCCAAAAGCTCTGTAAAGAGGGATTGTAGATGAGTAGGTAGCTCCGATGGATTAACTTCCTCAGAAATACCTCGTATTCTGAGGTTGTTGCGGCGTGATCTGTCCTCCTGATCTGCCAGTTTGGTCTCCAGACCAGATATCATTTCAGCAAGTGACTGGGCGTAAGTTAACAGATTGGAATGGTCGACATGAAGATCCTCTTGCTTCTTTTCCAGAGAATCTGTTCTCTCCCCTAATTGGGAGATATCCCTCTTCAGCTCAGACACTGATGCTTTAAGTTCTTGCTTCAGAGAGGTGTAGTGTGAGTCCATTTTGGTTGAGAGATCTTTAATGGATTCAAGAATTGAAGAGGAGGAGTGGGACACTCTCTCCGCAGAGAGGGAGAGAGGACGAGATGAATCCTTGGCAGAAATGATGGAATCTCTTGAGTCGTCATCCGATAAATCTTGGTCAAATGTATTCTTATGTGAGAAATGATCTGAGAGAGTCCTTTTTGGCATGTCCCCATGCTTCTGTTTCTTTTTCTGTGAGTGGGCCATCTTACTCATAATAAATCCAGTAAATTGGAAATGCTGTTGAGAGGTTCTAATTATGAGATCAGTAACGTGTCGTGAAGCAGAGAGTAAATGTCAGGCACCCCTCCAGGCAGTGATGCCTAGCCCAACATGGGAAAGTGAGCTGCTAGTGAAAAATTAGGTGTGCGGGCTAGTAGTAATCTCTCACTGACACAGAATTATTCCTTCCCTGACTTCATGCAGATGTTAGTTGTAGGCGTGCTGTGAGGGTGGGATTGTCAGATGACTCTCTCCCCGGGGAATTGCTCTCTGCCGAGCGAGTAAGGAAAGGGAAGTATGGGGTATGACCCGTGGGCACAGTGGGCCGACGGGAAAGGGGGGGTAGAGAGGTCTGGTGTGTATAGCAGCGGTTAGCTTCACCTTATGGGACAAAGGAGTGACAGAAGTCAATATAAGCAAACAAGTGGCTGTGGAGGGTAGAAAAGGATCAAGGGGGACCAGTTAGGATTGAGGAATTTCCACCAGTGGTATAACGGGTAAAGTTCAAGTTACTGCGTGAGGCTTAGAAGAGCAAACAGTCCTCAAGGAGCCAGATACTGTGGTAACCTCTGAGTAAGAGCCATACAAATAAAAGAGGCAGCAGGTATACTTCTGAGAGTGTTGTACTTCCAGAACAAGTGAAGTACTTGTGGCAGTGAAAAAAAAAAGAAAAAAAATGAAAAAGAGAATGATATCTCTCCTAGTTTGGAGCTGAAGGGTGATGATCAAGCCAGCTATCTGTATAGATGCCAAAGGTGTTTGGGGTGTGGAGTTTCCTGGCCCTAGACCACTGGTACTGTGTGCTAATGTTAGTGGCTGATGTAGGTGGGCCGACAACAGGTTAGAACACAGAGAGGTAGGGTAGATATAAATAATGCGCAGAGCCCCACTCTGATTTATTTATTAGTTAATAAAATGTCTGCAGCTCTTATAACAGAGATTCCAGGAAGGGGCTATAGTTGTAGCCTGATCTTATGAAGTAGGGTAAAAGATCTGTTGTCTGTTATGTATAGAATGTAGGTTTATCCCATGTGGGAGCTACTTTTCATATTGGCTGGATCTGCTGCCGTTTCTGTAGTCTTGCTGGTCTGGATAAGGAATGGGGCCACACTCTAGATAATATGTCCGGTAGTGGAGCGTCAGAGAAATCTACAGGGGATTATATAGCAATGTTTTCAACCAAAGTTCAGCAGTTATTGTAGCCTGTTTTTAGCTAGCAAAAGTCTGTTATCTAATATGGGAGGTAATGGAGTTATGCCCCACGTGAGGACTGCTTACCCCAAACGTTATGTCTGTATCCTTACACGTAGGCCCCTCAGGCTGGAGAGCTGGGAAAGAGGTGTCGGCGAGCTCAGAGATGTGTCCCAGGCTGAGTCGGAAGACTCTCTGTGTCCGATGAAGTTGGAGAGAGGTGCGAGGCACTAGCGCAATACCGGGAGATCTGGAAACACCCGGTCGGTAGCACGAGAAAGATGTCTGCCCTCTGACTCGCTCCGGACAGTTGCGGTCCTCTAATGACTGTGCGTGGCGGCTGGAGACACCGGTATTTGTTAGTGCAGTCCCTGGGGCAAGTGAAGGGAGCTGTAAGCCCAAGACAGCAACACCGGAGAGCTGGAAATAGACTGCGGACATAAAAGTTATAAGTCCGGAAGTTGGTAGTGCAGAGTGAAAAGCGCTACAGGGACGTGTGGCGCAGTAAAAATTTCCCAAAGAAATTAGGATATCTGGGGGTTTGAGCAAAATCTAAGTTCGCAAATCACAGGGTGATAGTCTTTAAGCAGTTAGAGAGGTAGGGTGTGATAAATAAACAACTTTTAAAGGGTAAAAGGAATAAAAAAAAACATAGGTCTGCAGAGCTCCTCTTTAGTGCGACCACTTCCTAGAACGGCAAACTCCGCCCCCCAGTTTAAATTTTAACCATGCAGTACAGTAGACTTTGAGAGAGTTACCCTCAACACCTATTAGTGAACCATTAAATTCTTTTATTTTAGGTTTGTGGGGTGTTAGCTCATTTAGCTGTGTGTAGTACCTGTGCGATAAAATAGCTGCCTGAGATCCAGTATCAATTAGTCCCATGATAGGGTTGGAGACTGAATCCTGGAGCTCAGCTAATACATAATATCTCACTGCAGTTTCTACCATTTCACACATAAAATTGGCATTATCATACATCTGTGGGCTTCGCCACGTGTTACCTAAATCTGCCACGTTACCTGATGCAGAAGGAACTTCATACTTACCGGTACCCTCTATAATAGGGTTGACTGGGTTCTTGCATCTGTGGAAATAAGGTTAAGAGAATGCTGCTAAGGAAGAGATTCGTTAGAGCTTTCAGGCTGAGGTTGCTCGTCATCACAGCTAAATCATCCGTATCCGGTCTGTAGGGAGAGAATATGATTAGTATAATTATTGGCCTTTATATTTTATTTGGTATATCTCTCCCCCCTTTCTCAGGTAATACTGCAGTATTTATGACTGTGCCTGTGGCCCACTGCTGGCCACTGGATGTGCTCCTAAAAAGGATTGTTAGGTTGCTGAGCCATAAAAGCGTGACTCATATTAGTAAATAGTGTATATAATTGACTAACTTGTGTGCTGAGTTGGCCCACTTGAATGGACAAGCTATCTTTACCCATGGACCGATTTTTTTATGTCCCAGGGTATTGATTCCTGGATCCTTGGGATCCCTCAGAATCATAGCTATTGTTCCTATTTTGACGTGGTTGTCTTTGGGGTTCAACTTGTTCAGCGTTAGTATTTTGGGGAGCACTATTTACTTGGGGTGTCTGGTTACCCTGAGAGTATTTTCGCCACTTTTGGTATTTATTTTTTACGGGGACACCGATAACCTTGTGGGTTTTCATCTCTTTGGGAATAATTATTTACCTGGGTATGCCCCCCATTTTGAGTATAGTCTCTCTGTGCCTCAGCCTGTGTCAGGGGAGGGGCAGAGTTAAAACTTTGTAGGGATGGCCTGTTTTCTTAGGCCACCTCTGCATAGGTTTTCTTTTTAGACTCCAAATTGAGGGGGCTAGGTGACACCCTAGTTTCTGCCACAATTTTGGGGTTGGGCTTTGGTTCCCTTTTAACCCCCTGTTCACCAGACTGCTGAATAGAGTATAACTTTGTACTCTCTTTGATCAGCCAGTCTGAAGAGCAGTGCTCATCAAAATATCTAGCTAAATTAAAGGGACAGTATACACTCATTTTCATATAACTGCATGTAATAGACACTACTATAAAGAATAAGATGCACAAATACTGATATAAAAATCCAGTATAAAAATGTTTAAAAACTTACTTAGAACCTCTTAGTTTAGCTCTGTTGAAAAGGTAGTTGGAAAGCCCACTGCAAGTGGGAAATAAGACACTCCCCCCTCCCCCTTCTTTTGCATATGAAAAGACCCTTTACACAAACAGGAGCAAGCTGGAGAAGGTAGCTGACAGTATTCAAATAATACTTTAGGGCTTGGTTAAGAGTCTGAAAATCAGAGCAATGTTATTTAAAAATAAGCAAAACTATACATTTTTAAAAAAAAAAAACTTTATGGGCTATATAAATAGATCATATACAAAACATTTATGCAAAGAAAAAATGAGTGTATAATGTCCCTTTAAGTTTGATGGGCACGGGTAATGCTTCGAAAAATAAATTCACAAATTCTGGGTTTTCAATTATGGGGTAGTCTACAGCCATACTATACGCACTTTTAAGTACAGAAAGTAATTCTATAGGACTTTGATTCGCACTACATTTTAAACCGTATACAGCTATTTTTGCTGCAGTTTTAGTGTGATATTGCCCAAATTCTTTTCTGCACTGTCGTTTTGTCTCATTCCAGGAATGAATATTCATATCCTTTAGTGAAGCAAATAATTTGTGATATTTATTTTCAAATACCCAGGGCAGAAATTCAATTTTTGACTGCTCACTTGTAATATTCATAATGGATAAAGCATTTTCATAAGTCACTAAGTGGTAGGGCTGCGCGATTAATCGCATATGCGATTAAAAACTGCAATTAATCGCTGCGATTTTAAAACCGCGAGAGTTCGTGATTTTTTGCTAAATAAAAAAATCCTCAGAAGTAGCTGTAATATTGATTTGTTTGTGATTTCTTGCAAACCAGCTCCATCTAGTGGTTGCTTTTAGCACACATTTGTAAAATGGCTCTTTTACTTTCACTTTCTGTTCAGTAGCAGCCGATCAATCTAGAAGTCTAAAAGCAGAGCCCATGCAGGAATGAACAGGAGAGAAAGCCACTTACTTATATTCCCCCCTAGGGACGTCTACAGTCTTAAACTTAGGGTATGTAAACATTATGGAACCTCCCACACAATCTCCTGCTCCTCTGAGAAATGGCTCAAATACATAGCAGATGCAGTTAACCCCACGGCTGCCAAAAAGGCTAAAACTGCAGTCCCCTCTGCTGCTGGGTTAACTTAACTGCATCTACAATGTTTTTTTATTTATATATATATCTGTGTGCAACTGTGTATGTGATTGTATATTGTGTGTGTGCACCACTTAAAAATGTAATTATTTTAGGGGCGTCATATACCGTATTAGGCGTATCTTGGGCTTTCCTAGGAGACTTATTTCTTTCATGTAATTGGCAAGAATCCATGAACTAGTGACATATGGGATATTCAATCCTACCAGGAGGGGCAAAGTTTCCCAAACCTCAAAATGCCTATAAATACACCCCTCACCATACCCACAATTCAGTTTTTACAAACTTTGCCTCCTATGGAGGTGGTGAAGTAAGTTTGTGCTTAGATTCTACGTTGATATGCACTTCTCAGCATTTTGAAGCCTGATTCCTCTCAGAGTACAGTGAATGTCAAAGGGATGTGAAGGGAGTATCACCTATTGAGTGCAATGGTTTTCCTCATGGGAGATCTATTTCATAGGTTCTCTGTTATCGGTCGTAGAGATACATCTCCTATCTCCCTTATTCAGATCGACAATATACTCTCATATTCCATTACTTCTACTGATAACTATTTCAGTACTGGTTTGGCTATCTGCTATATGTGGATGGGTGTCTTTTGGTAAGTATGTTTTTTTTTACTTAAGACACTCTCAGCTATGGTTTGGCACTTTATATATTATACTATACTATATTTTTTACAGCCAATCAGATTTTTCCTACCTTAATTCCGATTGGCTGATAGAATCCTATCAGCCAATCAGAATTAGAGGGACGCCATCTTGGATGACGTCACTTAAAGAAATATTCATTCGTCGGGTAGTCGTCGGTTGAAGAGGATGGCTCCCCGTCGGCTCGTTTGAAGATGGCTCCTCTCCGCTCCGGATGGATGAAGATTGAAGACACCGGCCTGGATGAAGACTTCTATCGGATGGAAGACCTCTTCAGCGCCCCTTGGATGATGACTTCGGCCCGGCTGGGTGAACACGACTCAAGGTAGGGAGATCTTCAGGGGGTTAGTGTTAGGTTTATTTAAGGGGGATTTGAGTGGGTTAGAGTAGGGGTATGTGGGTGGTGGGTTTTAATGTTTAGGGGGGTTGTAATTTTTTTTACAGGCAAAAGAGCTGATTACTTTGGGGCATGCCCCACAAAAAGCCCTTTTAAGGGCTGGTAAAAGAGCTGATTACTTTGTAATGTAGAATAGGGTAGGGACTTTTATTATTTTTTTTTATTATTTTATTAGGGGGCTTAGATTAGGTGTAATTAGTTTAAAATTCTTGTAATATTTTTTTATTTTCTGTAATTTAGTGGGATTTTTTGTAATTTAGTTTAGTTTATTTAATTGTATTTAATTGTAGGTATTATTAGCTAATTTATTTAATTAATTTAATGATAGTGTAGTGTTAGGTTTAATTGTAACTTAGGTTAGGATTTATTTTACAGGTAATTTTGTATTTCTGTTAGCTAGGTAGTTATTAAATAGTTAATAACTATTTAATAACTATGGTACCTAGTTAAAATAAATACAAAGTTACCTGTAAAATAAATATAAATCCTAATATAGCTACAATGTAATTATTAAATACATTGTAGTTATCTTAGGGTTTATTTTACAGGTAAGTATTTAGTTTAAAATAGGAATAATTTATTTAATGATAGTGTAGTGTTAGGTGTAATTGTAACTTAGGTTAGTTTTTATTTTACAGGTAAATTTGTCTTTATTTTATCTAGGTAGCTATTAAATAGTTAATAACTATTTAATAGCTATTGTACCTAGTTAAAATAAATTTAAATTTGCCTGTAAAATAAAAATAAATCCTAAAATAGCTACAATATAATTATTAGTAATATTGTAGCTATCTTAGGGTTTATTTTATAGGTAAGTATCTAGTTTTAAATAGGATTTATTTAGTTAATAAGAGTAATTTTTATTTAGATTTATTAAAATAATATTTAAGTTAGGGGGTGTTAGGGTTAGTGTTAGACTTAGGTTTAGGGGTTAATTAGTTTAATATAGATGGCAGCGGTATAGGGGGGGCAGGATAGGGGTTAATAAATTTATTATAGGTGGCCACGGTGTAGGGGGGGCAGATAAGGGGTTAATAAGTTTAATATAGGTGGCGGCGGGGTCCGGGAGCAGTGGTTTAGGGGTTAAACAATTTATTTAGTTGCGGTGGGGTACGGGATCGGCAGGATAGGGGTTAATAAATGTATTATAGTTGCGGCGGGGTCCGGGAGCGGCGGTTTAGGGGTTAATAAGTTTATTAGAGTGGCGGTGGGCTCCGGGAGCGGCGGTTTAGAGGTTAACATGTTTAATATAGGTGGCGGCGGTGTAGGGGGGGCAGATTAGGGGTGTTTAGACTCGGGGTACATGTTAGGGTGTTAGGTGCAGACATCTCCCATAGGAATCAATGGGATGTCGGGCAGCAGTGAACATGAACTTTCCCTATGGTCAGATTCCCATTGATTCCTATGGGATCCGCCACCTCCAGGGCGGTGGATTGAAAACCAGGTACGCTGGGCCGGAAAAGTGCCGAGCGTACCTGCTAGTCATTTGATAACTAGCAAAAGTAGTCAGATTGTGCTGAACTTGCGTTTGGCACATCTGGAGTGACGTAAGAATCGATCTGTGTCAGACTGAGTCTGGCGGATCGTAGCTTACGTCACAAAATTCTACTTTTGCCGGGCAGTAGGGCTTGATAACTTAGGCGAATCAGCCTCGCCACAAATATGCTGCGGAATTCCAGTGTATTTGAGGTTGACGGCTTGATAACTAGAGGCCTTTATCTCCAGCTGTGGTATGTAATAGTTGTCATAATAAGCTTTTACATGCAGAGAATGTGTCCATCAGTAATAGTACATTGCCTGTTGTTCCTTCAACATATAATGTACAAGGCATACCTGTGAATTTAAAGGATTTTATTGCTGATGCAATTCAGAAGGCTTTGTCTGCCATCCCGCCTTCTAATAAACGTAAAAGGTCTTTCAAAACTTCTCATAAAGTTGATGAAATTTCAAATGACAGACAACATACTGAATTATCCTCCTCTGATGAGGATCTATCTGATTCAGAAGATCCTTCCTCAGATATTGACACTGACAAATCTACTTATTTATTTAAAATGGTGTATATTCGTTCTTTGTTAAAAGAAGTGTCCTCTTGATGTTAAAACTAGTAGACGTTTAAATTCTGTTTATAAACCTCCTGTGGTTACTCCTGAGGTTTTTCCAGTTCCTGATGTTATGTCTGATATGATTTCTAAGGAATGGAATAGGCCTGGTACTTTTTTTATTCTTTCTTCAAGGTTCAAAAAATCGTATACTTTGCCAGCAGTTAGATTGGAGTTTTGGGAAAAGATCCCCAAAGTTGATGGGGCTATTTCTACTCTTGCTAAACGTACTACTATTCCTATGGAAGATAGTACTTCCTTTAAAGATCCTTTAGATAGGAAACTTGAATCCTATCTGTTATGGAATAACCCGGATATCAAGGGTTAATACCAGATGAAAGATGCCCTGAAAACGAGATCAGCAACACACGGACCCAGTTAATTCCCCCCAAACATGAGACCAAGCTCCATCTTGGGAGTAAAACAGAATGTGTTTTATTGAGGGCTATATGCCCAGTATTTATGCAAGTCTCCCACCTGGTTGACACTCCCTAGGAGACCAGATGGGGGGTTGGAAGAAGATAGTACATTAGATAGAGGGAAGACGCCCTTTTACAGGATACAATAGAATTGCATTACTTAACCAAATAAACAATTAAACACAAGAAAACAAGGGAGTCCTTCCTGACACCTAGCAGTCTGATTAAACAATGTGAACGCTTATCACAAACTTAATTACAGTAAGCAATAGCTGATGTCAGGAAACCTGTTTTCATAAAATAGTTTCTCAAAGCTGAACAAAGTTAACCCTTCCAGTACTGACAGAGGGGTCTGCCACACGGCTCCCTCCTGGTGGGATACTCCAGCAGACCAGGCTTGACCCTTTGGCGGGTCAACTTGGGGATGACCGGACTAGGAGGTGGTAGGAATGTCAGTTTGCCGGGACAATCCATCTGCATTCCTGTTTTGCTTACTGGGCCGGTAGCTGATGGTGAAGTTATAGGGTTGGAGGGCTAAACTCCACCGCAGCAATCTACCATTGTCTCCTGAGACCCGGTTAAGCCAGACTAAGGGATTTTGGTCCGTTATGAGAGAGAATTCCTGTCCGTATAAATAAGGGTTCAACTTCTTCAGTGCCCAGACCAGGGCTAAACATTCCTTCTCTACTGCCGCATAACTTACTTCTCGAGGTAACAACTTTCTGCTTAAGTATGCGACAGGGTGCTCTCCTCCATCCTCCCCAACTTGGCTCAGCACAGCCCCCAGTCCATACATGGAAGCATCTGTATGAATGAGAAAACGTTTGTTAGGGACTGGGGCAGCCAAGACAGGGGCATTCACAAGAGCCTGCTTCAGTGCCTGAAACGCAGCTTTACAAGCTGGAGACCACAGGACCTGTTTAGGAAGGTTCTTTTTAGTCAGGTCAGTCAGGGGCTTGGCGATAGTACTGTAGTCCGGGACAAAATGTTGGTAATAACCAGCCATCCCCAGGAAGGCTAGCACTTGGGTCTTAGTGATAGGTGTGGGCCAGTTAGCCACAGCCTCTACCTTGGCTGGCTCCAGTCTCTGGCTCCCACACCCCACTCGGTGACCCAAGTACTGTACTTCAGCCATACCTAGATGACACTTGTCTGGTTGCAAGGTCAGGCCAGCGGCCCAAATCTTGTCCAGAACCACCCCTACATGGAAAGGTGATAACTAAGCACCAACTATATAACGCAACAGACCTCCAGCTCTAATAAATTGGCACCTAGTTGCCAAGGGTGGATTCAATTTTAAGATTGGATATCAGAGCGCCAAACAACGTAGGCAGGGTCTATGGGCAGATAGTCAAATACCAAAGGTAACAATAGGTTGAAATAATATGATTTAATACATAAGATAAAAAAGTTGGTACATTTAAAATTATACAACAATTAGTCATGGATCCATGTTACACTTTAAAATATATATTGAAACACTTGGAACAATTTAAAAATGCTTGTAGAACAATTAATAACAACAAAAAAACTAACAAATAATGTCTATCGCATAAAAATTAAATGTGAATGCTAGGAACGCTTATGCACACTCTATTTATAAAAACAATGGGTTACAATGCACAGGTGGATAGATTCCAGGTTGCTTGAAACCGGTGGGTGTGAAATGTAAGTGGCTCCGAATTGGGGTTTTGCCTATGTGTTTATCCAAAATTATGTAAATCCTAACAGGTGAACAAAAAATGTTACAGGAATGTCTAGAACCTGAATTCAAAATATAAGACCTGAGGTTTTGCCTATGTGTTTATCCAAAAAGGGTGTAAATCCTAACAAGTGAAAAAATGTGAGAAAAATATTGCAGGGGTGTGTGAACCTTATTTTCAATATAAACAATGAATTCAAAATAAAACGATATACAAGTGAATTTTTGACAAATCAACTAATGCAAACAAAGCATAAATAGAACCAAAAAAAACAACAGCACAACTTTAACGTGTGTTCAAATGTGTTTCTGCTTGCAAACTGTGATGTGATGTGAACAAATATCTATTATAAACACTGAATAGTGGCAAAACTTTGTGATTTGACTGAAATTGAACACAGGCTCTAAATTGATACCCTAAAATTTGAATCTAAAGGCTCAGAGTTGCTGAGCTAGATATAAGGGACTTGCTCAAAGAGCCTTGAAATGTTAATTAAAAGAGACCAAATAACAACAGTGGTTTAAAAAACGGATGATATAACATAAAATGCTTAAAAGTCCAAATAAATGTTCAAATTGGATAATAAGAATCTTGCTATAGTCTCTCTCAATATGGATCCCAACTGCTGATTATGTAGAAATCTTCTTGGGCAATAGTTAACAAATAATTCCAGCTTGCAATGTGGTCCCTTACCTGCCAAAAAAGGAAAGGCAAACAATAGTGCAGATGGCTTCTTAATGTGATCACAATTAAAATACTCCTTACCAGTCAACCGGTTTCGGTCTTCACTGACCTTTCTCAAGACTCGAGTCAATCAGATTTTTCTACCTTAATTCTGATTGGCTGATAGAATCCTATCAGCCAATCGGAATTCGACGGACGCCATCTTGGATGACGTCATTTAAAGGAACCTCATTCGTCGGGAAGTCATCGTGCCGGATGGATGCTCCGCGGCGGCGGAGCGAAGAAAGAAGATTGAAGATGCCGCTTTGCTTGAAGACATCGCCGGATGGAAGAAGACTCTCTGACGCTTGCTTGAAGACATCGCCCGGATGAAAGAAGACTTCTTTGCCGCTTGATTGAAGACATCGTCGGGTGGAAGAAGACTTCTCTGCCGCTTGATTGAAGACATCGCCCGGATCGGATGAAGAGTTCTGCCCGGCTGGGTGAATACAAGGTAGGGAGATCTTCAGGGGGGTAGTGTTAGGTTTATTTAAGGGGGGTTTGGGTTAGAGTAGGGGTATGTGGGTGGTGGGTTGTAATGTTGGGGGGTGGTATTGTGTTTTTTTTACAGGCAAAAGAGCATTTTTCTTTGGGGCATGCCCCGCAAAAGGCCCTTTTAAGGGCTGGTAAGGTAAAAGAGCTAACTTTTTAAATTTAGAATAGGGTAGGGAATTTTTTTTTATTTTGTGAGGCTTTATTATTTTATTAGGGGGCTTAGAATAGGTGTAATTAGCTTAAAAATCTTGTAATCTTTTTTTATTTTTTGTAATTTAGTGTTTGTTTGTTTTTTGTAATTTAGTTTAGATATTTGTAGTTTATTTAATTTATTGATAGTGTAGGTGTATTTGTAACTTAGGTTAGGATTTATTTTATAGGTAAATTGGTAATTATTTTAACTAGGTAGCTATTAAATAGTTATTAACTATTTAATAGCTATTGTACCTAGTTAAAATAAATACCAAGTTACCTGTAAAATAAATATAACCCCTAAAATAGCTACAATGTAATTATTAATTACATTGTAGCTATCTTAGGGTTTATTTTATAGGTAAGTATTTAGATTTCAATAGGAATATTTTAATTAATAATATTAATATTAGATTTATTTTAATAAGAGTTTAGATAGGGATGTTAGAGTTAGATAGGGTTATTATACTTAATATATATATATAATATAATAACGATATTAACTATATTAACCCTAATATAATTAGGGTTAATATAGTTAATATATATAATATAATAACTATATTAACTATATTAACCCTAATATAATTAGGGTTAATTTAGTTAATATAGCTGGCGGCGGTGTAGGGGGATTAGATAAGGGGTAATACATTTATTATAGGTGGCGGCGGTATAGGGGGATTAGATTAGGGGTTAATACATTTATTATAGGTGGCGGCGGTGTAGGGGGATTTAGATTGTAGGCAAAAGAGCAGTTTACTTTGTGACAAAGCCCCGCCAAAAGCCCTTTTAAGGGCTGGTAAAAGAGCAGTTTTCTTTGGGGCATGCCCCACAAAAAGCGATTTTAAAGGCTGGCAATAGAGCAGTTTACTTTGGGGTAATGCCACGCAAAAAGCCCTTTTCAGGGCTATTTGTAGGGTTAGACTTAGGTTTAGTGGTAGGGATAGTTTAGTATTTTAGAGGTTAAATAATTTTATATAGCTGGCGGCGGGGTAGGGGGATTAGATTAGGGGTTAAATCATTTAATATAGCTGGCGGCAGGGTAGGGGGATTAGATTAGGGGTTAATTAATTTAATATAGGTGGTGGCGGCGGTGTAGGGGGATTATATTAGGGGTTAATAATTTTAAAATAGATGGCGGCGGGGTAGGAGCTCACCTTAGGGGGTAGGTAAGGTAGATGGCGGCGGTGTAAGGGGCTCACATTAGGGGGTAGGTAAGGTAGATGGTGGCGTTGTAAGGGGCTCACTTTAGGGGGTAGTTTAATATAGTTGGCGACGGTGTAGGGGGATCACATTAGGGGGTAGTTAATGTAGGTGGCGGCGGTTTAGGGGTTAAACAC
Source organism: Bombina bombina (assembly GCF_027579735.1). Classification (NCBI taxonomy): domain Eukaryota; kingdom Metazoa; phylum Chordata; class Amphibia; order Anura; family Bombinatoridae; genus Bombina; species Bombina bombina. The sequence continues at coordinate 6,825,328 of NC_069503.1, read as the reverse complement.
TTTATTAGGGATTGCGGCGGGGGATCGCGGTTGACAGGTAGATAGACATTGCGCATGCGTTAGGTTTATTTTGCAGGTAGTTTAGGGAGTTACGGGGCTCCAATAGACAGCGTAAGGCTTACTACGGCTGCTTTTTGTGGCGAGGTGAAAATGGAGTAAGATTTCTCCATTTTTGCCACGTAAGTCCTTACGCTGTATATTGGATACCAAACTGTGCTGCTTTGGTATACCTGCCTATGACTCAAAAAACTACGGGCGACGGCAGAAATATACGAGCGTAACTTCTAGGTTACGCCGTATATAGGATACCAAACCAGCGCAAAATTCAGCGTCGCCGGCATTTGCGGGTGACGCTGCATATCGGATCGGGCCCCTGCTGTAACACACAGTTATATACACACACACAGCACTATAATAAACTGCTGTAACACACATCTATATATACAGATACATTACAATAATAACCTGCTGTAACACACAGTTATACACACACAGTACAATAATAACCTGCTGTAACACACAGTTATATATACACACAGTACAATAATAACCTGCTGTAACACACAGTTATATACACACACACAGTACAATAATAACCTGCTGTAACACACAGTTATATACACACACAGTACAATAATAACCTACTGTAACACACAGTTATATACACACACAGTACAATAATAACCTGCTGTAACACACAGTTATATACACACACAGTACAATAATAATCTGCTGTAACACACAGTTATATACACACACACAGCACAATAATAAACTGCTGTAACACACATCTATATATACAGATACATTACAATAATAACCTGCTGTAACACACAGTTATATACACACACAATACAATAATAACCTGCTGTAACACACAGTTATACACACACACACACAGTACAATAATAACCTGCTGTAACACACAGTTATATACACACACAGTACAATAATAACCTGCTGTAACACACAGTTATATACACACACAGTACAATAATAACCTGCTGTAACACACAGTTATACACACACACACACGCAGTACAATAATAACCTGCTGTAACACACAGTTATATATACACACACAGTACAATAATAACCTACTGTAACACACAGTTATATACACACACAGTACAATAATAACCTTCTGTAACACACATCTATATATACAGATACAGTACAATAATAACCTGCTGTAACACACAGTTATATACACACACAGTACAATAATAACCTGCTGTAACACACAGTTATATACACACACAGTACAATAATAACCTGCTGTAACACACAGTTATATACACACACAGTACAATAATAACCTGCTTTAACACACAGTTATATACACACACACAGTACAATAATAACCTACTGTAACACACTGTTATATACACACACACAGTACAATAATAACCTGCTGTAACACACAGTTATATACACACACACAGTACAATAATAACCTGCTGTAACACACAGTTATATATACACACACACACACAGTACAATAATAACCTGCTGTAACACACATCTATATATACAGATACAGTACAATAATAACCTGCTGTAACACACAGTTATATACACACACAGTACAATAATAACCTTCTGTAACACACATCTATATATACAGATACAGTACAATAATAACCTGCTGTAACACACAGTTATATACACACACAGTACAATAATAACCTGCTGTAACACACATCTATATATACAGATACAGTACAATAATAACCTGCTGTAACACACAGTTATATACACACACAGTACAATAATAACCTGCTGTAACACACAGTTATACACACACACAGTACAATAATAACCTACTGTAACACAGAGTTATATACACACACAGTACAATACTAACCTGCTGTAACACACAGTTATATACACACACACAGTACAATAACCTGCTGTAACACACAGTTATATACACACACACACAGTACAATAATAACCTACTGTAACACACAGTTATATACACACACACAGTAAAATAATAACCTGCTGTAACACACAGTTATATACACACACAGTACAATAATAACCTGCTGTAACACACAGTTATATATACACACAGTACAATAATAACATGCTGTAACACACAGTTATATATACACACAGTACAATAATAACCTGCTGTAACACACAGTTATATACATACACACAGTACAATAATAACCTGCTGTAACACACAGTTATATACACACACAGTACCATAATAACCTGCTGTAACACACAGTTATATACACACACAGTACCATAATAACCTGCTGTAACACACAGTTATATACACACACAGTACCATAATAACCTGCTGTAACACACAGTTATATACACACACAGTACAATAATAACCTGCTGTAACACACAGTTATATACACACACACACACAGTACAATAATAACCTGCTGTAACACACAGTTATATATACACACACAGTACAATAATAACCTGCTGTAACACACAGTTATATATACACACACAGTACAATAATAACCTGCTGTAACACACAGTTATATACACACACACAGTACAATAATAACCTGCTGTAACACACAGTTATATATACACACACAGTACAATAATAACCTGCTGTTACACACATTTATACACACACACAGTACAATAATAACCTGCTGTAACACACAGTTATATACACACACACAGTACAATAATAACCTGCTGTAACACACAGTTATATACACACACACACAGTACAATAATAACCTGCTGTAACACACAGTTATATACACACACACACAGTACAATAATAACCTACTGTAACACACAGTTATATACACACACAGTACAATAATAACCTACTGTAACACACAGTTATATATACACACACACAGTACAATAATAACCTGCTGTAACACACAGTTATATACACACACACACAGTACAATAATAACCTACTGTAACACACAGTTATATACACACACAGTACAATAATAACCTACTGTAACACACAGTTATATACACACACACACAGTACAATAATAACCTGCTGTAACACACAGTTATATACACACACACAGCACAATAATAACCTGCTGTAACACACAGTTATATACACACACAGTACAATAATAACCTGCTGTAACACACAGTTATATACACACACAGTACAATAATAACCTGCTGTAACACACAGTTATATATACACACACAGTACAATAATAATCTGCTGTAACACACAGTTATATACACACACACAGCACAATAATAACCTGCTGTAACACACAGTTATATACACACACACACATAGTACAATAATAACCTGCTGTAACACACATCTATATATACACATACAGTTCAATAATAACCTGCTGTAACACACAGTTATATACACACACAGTACAATAATAACCTGCTGTAACACACAGTTATACACACACACACACAGTACAATAATAACCTACTGTAACACACAGTTATATACACACACACACAGTACAATAATAACCTACTGTAACACACAGTTATATACACACACAGTACAATAATAACCTACTGTAACACACAGTTATATACACACACACACAGTACAATACTAACCTACTGTAACACACAGTTATATATACACACACAGTACAATAATAACCTGCTGTAACACACAGTTATATACACACAGTACAATAATAACCTGCTGTAACACACAGTTATATACACACACAGTACAATAATAACCTGCTGTAACACACAGTTATATAAACACACACAGTACAATAATAACCTGCTGTAACACACAGTTATATACACACACGCAGTACAATAATAACCTGCTGTAACACACAGTTATATACACACACACAGTACAATAATAACCTGCTGTAACACACAGTTATATACACACACACAGTACAATAATAACCTGCTGTAACACACAGTTATATACACACACACAGTACAATAATAACCTGCTGTAACACACAGTTATACACACACAGTACAATAATAACCTGCTGTAACACACAATTATATACACACACAGTACAATAATAACCTGCTGTAACACACAGTTATATACACACACAGTACAATAATAACCTGCTGTAACACACAGTTATACACACACAGTACAATAATAACCTGCTGTAACACACAGTTATATATACACACAGTAAAATACTAACTTGCTGTAATACACAGTTATATACACACACACACAGTACAATAAAAACCTGCTGTAACACACAGTTATATACACACACACAGTACAATAATAACCTGCTGTAACACACAGTTATACACACACACACACAATACAATAATAACCTGCTGTAACACACAGTTATACACACACATACAGTACAATAATAACCTACTGTAACACGCAGTTATATACACACACAGTACAATAATAACCTGCTGTAACACACAGTTATACACACACACAGTACAATAATAACCTACTGTAACACACAGTTATATACACACACAGTACAATAATAACCTACTGTAACACACAGTTATACACACACAGTACAATAATAACCTGATGTAACACACAGTTATATAAACACACAGTACAATAATAACCTGCTGTAACACACAGTTATATTTACACACAGTACAATACTAACTTGCTGTAACACACAGTTATATACACACACAGTACAATAATAACCTGCTGTAACACACAGTTATATACACACGCAGTACAATAATAACCTGCTGTAACACACAGTTATACACACACAGTACAATAATAACCTGCTGTAGCACACACTTATATACACACACAGTACAATAATAACCTGCTGTAACACACACTTATATACACACACAGTACAATAATAACCTGCTGTAGCACACACTTATATACACACACAGTACAATAATAACCTACTGTAACACACAGTTATATACACACACACACAGTACAATAATAACCTGCTGTAACACACAGTTATATACACACACACGGTACAATAATAACCTACTGTAACACACAGTTATACACACACACAGTACAATAATAACCTGCTGTAACACACAGTTATATACACACACAGTACAATAATAACCTGCTGTAACACACAGTTATATACACACACACAGTACAATAATAACCTGCTGTAACACACAGTTATATACACACACAGTACAATAATAACCTGCTGTAACACACAGTTATATACACACACAGTACAATAATAACCCGCAGTAACACACAGTTTTATACACACACACACAGTACAATAATAACCTGCTGTAACACACAGTTATATACACACACAGTACAATAATAACCTGCTGTAACACACAGTTATATACACACACACAGTACAATAATAACCTGCTGTAACACACAGTTATATACACACACAGTACAATAATAACCTGCTGTAACACACAGTTATACACACACACACACGCAGTACAATAATAACCTGCTGTAACACACAGTTATATATACACACACAGTACAATAATAACCTACTGTAACACACAGTTATATACACACACAGTACAATAATAACCTTCTGTAACACACATCTATATATACAGATACAGTACAATAATAACCTGCTGTAACACACAGTTATATACACACACAGTACAATAATAACCTGCTGTAACACACAGTTATATACACACACAGTACAATAATAACCTGCTGTAACACACAGTTATATACACACACAGTACAATAATAACCTGCTTTAACACACAGTTATATACACACACACAGTACAATAATAACCTACTGTAACACACTGTTATATACACACACACAGTACAATAATAACCTGCTGTAACACACAGTTATATACACACACACAGTACAATAATAACCTGCTGTAACACACAGTTATATATACACACACACACACAGTACAATAATAACCTGCTGTAACACACATCTATATATACAGATACAGTACAATAATAACCTGCTGTAACACACAGTTATATACACACACAGTACAATAATAACCTTCTGTAACACACATCTATATATACAGATACAGTACAATAATAACCTGCTGTAACACACAGTTATATACACACACAGTACAATAATAACCTGCTGTAACACACATCTATATATACAGATACAGTACAATAATAACCTGCTGTAACACACAGTTATATACACACACAGTACAATAATAACCTGCTGTAACACACAGTTATACACACACACAGTACAATAATAACCTACTGTAACACAGAGTTATATACACACACAGTACAATACTAACCTGCTGTAACACACAGTTATATACACACACACAGTACAATAATAACCTGCTGTAACACACAGTTATATACACACACACACAGTACAATAATAACCTACTGTAACACACAGTTATATACACACACACAGTAAAATAATAACCTGCTGTAACACACAGTTATATACACACACAGTACAATAATAACCTGCTGTAACACACAGTTATATATACACACAGTACAATAATAACATGCTGTAACACACAGTTATATATACACACAGTACAATAATAACCTGCTGTAACACACAGTTATATACATACACACAGTACAATAATAACCTGCTGTAACACACAGTTATATACACACACAGTACCATAATAACCTGCTGTAACACACAGTTATATACACACACAGTACCATAATAACCTGCTGTAACACACAGTTATATACACACACAGTACCATAATAACCTGCTGTAACACACAGTTATATACACACACAGTACCATAATAACCTGCTGTAACACACAGTTATATACACACACACACACAGTACAATAATAACCTGCTGTAACACACAGTTATATATACACACACAGTACAATAATAACCTGCTGTAACACACAGTTATATATACACACACAGTACAATAATAACCTGCTGTAACACACAGTTATATACACACACACAGTACAATAATAACCTGCTGTAACACACAGTTATATATACACACACAGTACAATAATAACCTGCTGTTACACACATTTATACACACACACAGTACAATAATAACCTGCTGTAACACACAGTTATATACACACACACAGTACAATAATAACCTGCTGTAACACACAGTTATATACACACACACACAGTACAATAATAACCTGCTGTAACACACAGTTATATACACACACACACAGTACAATAATAACCTACTGTAACACACAGTTATATACACACACAGTACAATAATAACCTACTGTAACACACAGTTATATATACACACACACAGTACAATAATAACCTGCTGTAACACACAGTTATATACACACACACACAGTACAATAATAACCTACTGTAACACACAGTTATATACACACACAGTACAATAATAACCTACTGTAACACACAGTTATATACACACACACAGTACAATAATAACCTGCTGTAACACACAGTTATATACACACACACAGCACAATAATAACCTGCTGTAACACACAGTTATATACACACACAGTACAATAATAACCTGCTGTAACACACAGTTATATACACACACAGTACAATAATAACCTGCTGTAACACACAGTTATATATACACACACAGTACAATAATAATCTGCTGTAACACACAGTTATATACACACACACAGCACAATAATAACCTGCTGTAACACACAGTTATATACACACACACACATAGTACAATAATAACCTGCTGTAACACACATCTATATATACACATACAGTTCAATAATAACCTGCTGTAACACACAGTTATATACACACACAGTACAATAATAACCTGCTGTAACACACAGTTATACACACACACACACAGTACAATAATAACCTACTGTAACACACAGTTATATACACACACACACAGTACAATAATAACCTACTGTAACACACAGTTATATACACACACAGTACAATAATAACCTACTGTAACACACAGTTATATACACACACACACAGTACAATACTAACCTACTGTAACACACAGTTATATATACACACACAGTACAATAATAACCTGCTGTAACACACAGTTATATACACACAGTACAATAATAACCTGCTGTAACACACAGTTATATACACACACAGTACAATAATAACCTGCTGTAACACACAGTTATATAAACACACACAGTACAATAATAACCTGCTGTAACACACAGTTATATACACACACGCAGTACAATAATAACCTGCTGTAACACACAGTTATATACACACACGCAGTACAATAATAACCTGCTGTAACACACAGTTATATACACACACACAGTACAATAATAACCTGCTGTAACACACAGTTATATACACACACACAGTACAATAATAACCTGCTGTAACACACAGTTATACACACACAGTACAATAATAACCTGCTGTAACACACAATTATATACACACACAGTACAATAATAACCTGCTGTAACACACAGTTATATACACACACAGTACAATAATAACCTGCTGTAACACACAGTTATACACACACAGTACAATAATAACCTGCTGTAACACACAGTTATATATACACACAGTAAAATACTAACTTGCTGTAATACACAGTTATATACACACACACACAGTACAATAAAAACCTGCTGTAACACACAGTTATATACACACACACAGTACAATAATAACCTGCTGTAACACACAGTTATACACACACACACACAATACAATAATAACCTGCTGTAACACACAGTTATACACACACATACAGTACAATAATAACCTACTGTAACACGCAGTTATATACACACACAGTACAATAATAACCTGCTGTAACACACAGTTATACACACACACAGTACAATAATAACCTACTGTAACACACAGTTATATACACACACAGTACAATAATAACCTACTGTAACACACAGTTATACACACACAGTACAATAATAACCTGATGTAACACACAGTTATATAAACACACAGTACAATAATAACCTGCTGTAACACACAGTTATATTTACACACAGTACAATACTAACTTGCTGTAACACACAGTTATATACACACACAGTACAATAATAACCTGCTGTAACACACAGTTATATACACACGCAGTACAATAATAACCTGCTGTAACACACAGTTATACACACACAGTACAATAATAACCTGCTGTAGCACACACTTATATACACACACAGTACAATAATAACCTGCTGTAACACACACTTATATACACACACAGTACAATAATAACCTGCTGTAGCACACACTTATATACACACACAGTACAATAATAACCTACTGTAACACACAGTTATATACACACACACACAGTACAATAATAACCTGCTGTAACACACAGTTATATACACACAGTACAATAATAACCTACTGTAACACACAGTTATACACACACACAGTACAATAATAACCTGCTGTAACACACAGTTATATACACACACAGTACAATAATAACCTGCTGTAACACACAGTTATATACACACACACAGTACAATAATAACCTGCTGTAACACACAGTTATATACACACACAGTACAATAATAACCTGCTGTAACACACAGTTATATACACACACAGTACAATAATAACCCGCAGTAACACACAGTTTTATACACACACACACAGTACAATAATAACCTGCTGTAACACACAGTTATATACACACACAGTACAATAATAACCTGCTGTAACACACAGTTATATACACACACACAGTACAATAATAACCTGCTGTAACACACAGTTATATACACACACAGTACAATAATAACCTGCTGTAACACACAGTTATATACACACACACAGTACAGTAATAACCTGTTGTAACACACAGTTATATACACACAGTACAATAATAACCTGCTGTAACACACAGTTATATACACACACAGTACAATAATAACCTGCTGTAACAGACAGTTATACACACACAGTACAATAATAACCTGCTGTAACACACAGTTATATACACACACAGTACAATAATAACCTGCTGTAACACACAGTTATATACACACACACAGTACAATAATAACCTGCTGTAACACACAGTTATATACACACACACAGTACAATAATAACCTGCTGTAACACACAGTTATATACACACAGTACAATAATAACCTGCTGTAACACACAGTTATACACACACACAGTACAATAATAACCTGCTGTAACACACAGTTATATATACACACACAGTACAATAATAACCTGCTGTAACACACAGTTATATACACACACACAGTACAATAATAACCTGCTGTAACACAGTTATATACACACACACAGTACAATAATAACCTGCTGTAACACACAGTTATATATACACACACAGTACAATAATAACCTGCTGTAACACACAGTTATATACACACACAGTACAATAATAACCTACTGTAACACACAGTTATACACACACACAGTACAATAATCACCTGCTGTAACACACAGTTATATACACACACAGTACAATAATAACCTGCTGTAACACACAGTTATATACACACACAGTACAATAATAACCTGCTGTAACACACAGTTATATACACACACACAGTACAATAATAACCTGCTGTAACACACAGTTATATACACACACACAGTACAATAATAACCTGCTGTAACACACAGTTATACACACAAAGTGCAATAATAACCTGCTGTAACACACAGTTATATACACACACACAGTACAATACTAACTTGCTGTAACACACAGTTATATACACACACACAGTACAATAATAACCTGCTGTAACACACAGTTATATACACACACAGTACAATAATAACCTGCTGTAACACACAGTTATATATACACACACAGTACAATAATAACCTACTGTAACACACAGTTATATACACACACACAGTACAATAATAACCTGCTGTAACACACAGTTAGATATATACACACACAGTACAATAATAACCTGCTGTAACACACAGTTATATATACACACACACAGTACAATAATAACCTGCTGTAACACACAGTTATATACACACACACAGTACAGTAATAACCTGCTGTAACACACAGTTATATACACACACATAGTACAATAATAACCTGCTGTAACATACAGTTATACACACACACAGTACAATAATAACCTACTGTAACACACAGTTATATATACACACAGTACAATACTAACTTGCTGTAACACACAGTTATATACACACACACAGTACAATAATAACCTGCTGTAACATACAGTTATATACACACACAGTACAATAATAACCTGCTGTAACACACAGTTATATACACACACACAGTACAATAATAACCTGCTGTAACACACAGTTATATACACACACACAGTACAACAATAACCTGCTGTAACACACAGTTATATACACACACACAGTACAATAATAACCTGCTGTAACACACAGTTATATACACACACACAGTACAATAATAACCTGCTGTAACACACAGTTATATACACACAGTACAATAATAACCTACTGTAACACACAGTTATATACACACAGTACAATAATAAGCTGCTGTAACACACAGTTATATACACACACAGTACAATAATAAACTGATGTAACACACAGTTATATATACACACACAGTACAATAATAACCTGCTGTAACACACAGTTATATACACACACAGTACAATAATAACCTGCTGTAACACACAGTTATATACACACACACAGTACAATAATAACCTGCTGTAACACACAGTTATATACACACACACAGTACAATAATAACCTACTGTAACACACAGTTATATATACACACACAGTACAATAATAACCTGCTGTAACACACAGTTATATACACACACAGTACAATACTAACCTGTTGTAACACACAGTTATATACACACACACAGTACAATAATAACCTGCTGTAACACACAGTTATATACACACACACAGTACAATAATAACCTACTGTAACACACAGTTATATATACACACACAGTACAATAATAACCTGCTGTAACACACAGTTATATACACACACAGTACAATAATAACCTGCTGTAACACACAGTTATATACACACACAGTACAATAATAACCTGCTGTAACACACAGTTATATACACACACAGTACAATAATAACCTGCTGTAACACACAGTTATATATACACACACAGTACAATAATAACCTGCTGTAACACACAGTTATATATACACACACACAGTACAATAATAACCTACTGTAACACACAGTTATATATACACACACAGTACAATAATAACCTGCTGTAACACACAGTTATATATACACACACAGTACAATAATAACCTGCTGTAACACACAGTTATATACACACACACACAGTACAATAATAACCTGCTGTAACACACAGTTATATACACACACACAGTACAATAATAACCTGCTGTAACACACAGTTATATACACACACAGTACAATAATAACCTCTGTAACACACAGTTATATAACAACACACAGTACAATAATAACATGCTGTAAATACACAGTTATATACACACACACACAGTACAATAATAACCTGCTGTAACAACAGTATATACACACACACACATTACAATAATAACCCTGCTGTAACACACAGTTATATACACACACAGTACAATACTAACCTGCTGTAACACACAGTTATATACACACACACAGTACAATAATAACCTGCTGTAACACACAGTTATATATACACACAGTACAATAATAACCTGCTGTAACACACAGTTATATACACACACAGTACAATAATAACCTGCTGTAACACACAGTTATATACACACACACACAGTACAATACTAACCTGCTGTAACACACAGTTATATATACACACACAGTACAATAATAACCTGCTGTAACACACAGTTATATACACACACACAGTACAATAATAACCTGCTGTAACACACAGTTATATACACACACAGTACAATAATAACCTGCTGTAACACACAGTATATACACACACACAGTACAATAATAACCTGCTGTAACACACAGTTATATACACACACAGTACAATAATAACCTGCTGTAACACACAGTTATATACACACACACAGTACAATAATAACCTGCTGTAACACACAGTTATATACACACACACAGTACAATAATAACCTGCTGTAACACACAGTTATATACACACACACAGTACAATAATAACCTGCTGTAACACACAGTTATATACACACACAGTACAATAATAACCTGCTGTAACACACAGTTATATACACACACAGTACAATAATAACCTGCTGTAACACACAGTTATATACACACACACAGTACAATAATAACCTGCTGTAACACACAGTTATACACACACAGTACAATAATAACCTGCTGTAACACACAGTTATATACACACACAGTACAATAATAACCTGCTGTAACACACAGTTATATACACACACACAGTACAATAATAACCTGCTGTAACACACAGTTATATACACACACACAGTACAATAATAACCTGCTGTAACACACAGTTATATACACACACAGTACAATAATAACCTGCTGTAACACACAGTTATATACACACACACAGTACAATAATAACCTGCTGTAACACACAGTTATATATACACACACACAGTACAATAATAACCTGCTGTAACACACAGTTATATACACACACACAGTACAATAAATAACCTGCTGTAACACACAGTTATATACACACACACAGTACAATAATAACCTGCTGTAACACACAGTTATATACACACACAGTACAATAATAACCTGCTGTAACACACAGTTATATACACACACAGTACAATAATAACCTGCTGTAACACACAGTTATATACACACACAGTACAATAATAACCTGCTGTAAACACACAGTTATATCACACACCACCACAGTACAATAATAACCTGCGTAGTAACACACAGTTATATGATACCTACACGACACCAGTACAATAATAACCTGCTGTAACACACAGTTATATATACACACAGTACAATAATAACCTGCTGTAACACACAGTTATATACACACACAGTACAATAATAACCTGCTGTAACACACAGTTATATACACACACAGTACAATAATAACCTGCTGTAACACACAGTTATATACACACACACAGTACAATAATAACCTGCTGTAACACACAGTTATATACACACACAGTACAATAATAACCTGCTGTAACACACAGTTATATACACACACAGTACAATAATAACCTGCTGTAACACACAGTTATACACACACACAGTACAATAATAACCTGCTGTAACACACAGTTATATACACACACACAGTACAATAATAACCTGCTGTAACACACAGTTATACACACACAGTACAATAATAACCTGCTGTAACACACAGTTATATAAACACACAGTACAATAATAACCTGCTGTAACACACAGTTATATACACACACAGTACAATAATAACCTGCTGTAACACACAGTTATATACACACACACAGTACAATAATAACCTGCTGTAACACACAGTTATATACACACACAGTACAATACTAACCTGCTGTAACACACAGTTATATACACACACAGTACAATAATAACCTGCTGTAACACACAGTTATATACCACACACAGTACAATAATAACCTGCTGCTAACACACAGTTATACACACACACACACACAGTACAATAATAACCTGCTGTAACACACAGTTATATACACACACAGTACAATAATAACCTGCTGTAACACACAGTTATATACACACACACAGTACAATAATAACCTGCTGTAACACACAGTTATATACACACACACACAGTACAATAATAACCTGCTGATAACACACAGTTATATACACACACACAAGTACAATAATAACCTGCTGTAACACACAGTTATATACACACACAGTACAATACTAACCTGCTGTAACACACAGTTATATACACACACACAGTACAATAATAACCTGCTGTAACACACAGTTATATACACACACACAGTACAATAATAACCTGCTGTAACACACTGTTATATACACACACAGTACAATAATAACCTGCTGTAACACACAGTTATATACACACACACAGTACAATAATAACCTGCTGTAACACACAGTTATATATACACACACCAAGTACAATAATAACCTGCTGTAACACACAGTTATATACACACACACAGTACAATAATAACCTGCTGTAACACACAGTTATATACACACACACAGTACAATAATAACCTGCTGTAACACACAGTTATATACACACACAGTACAATAATAACCTGCTGTAACACACAGTTATATACACACACAGTACAATAATAACCTGCTGTAACACACAGTTATATACACACACACAGTACAATAATAACCTGCTGTAACACACAGTTATATACACACACAGTACAATAATAACCTGCTGTAACACACAGTTATATACACACACAGTACAATAATAACCTGCTGTAACACACAGTTATATACACACACACAGTACAATAATAACCTGCTGTAACACACAGTTATATACACACACAGTACAATAATAACCTGCTGTAACACACAGTTATAACACACACAGTACAATAATAACCTGCTGTAACACACAGTTATATAAACACACACAGTACAATAATAACCTGCTGTAACACACAGTTATACACACACACAGTACAATAATAACCTGCTGTAACACACAGTTATATACACATACAGTACAATAATAACCTGCTGTAACACACAGTTATATACACACACAGTACAATAATAACCTGCTGTAACACACAGTTATATACACACACAGTACAATAATAACCTGCTGTAACACACTGTTATATACACACACAGTACAATATTAACCTGTGTAACCAACGTTATATACACACACACAGTACAACTATTAACCTGCTGTAACACACAGTTATATACACCACATCCCACAGTACAATAATAACCTGCTGTAACACCACAGTTATATACACAACACATGACATGTACAATAATAACCTGCTGTAACACACAGTTATATACACACACCTTACAATAATAACCTGCTGTAACACACAGTTTTATACACACACACAGTACAATAATAACCTACTGTAACACACAGTTATATACACACACACAGTACAATAATAACCTGCTGTAACACACAGTTATATACACACACAGTACAATAATAACCTGCTGTAACACACAGTTATATACACACCACAGTACAATAATAAACCTGCTGTAACACACTGTTATATACACACACAGTACAATAATAACCTGCTGTAACACACAGTTAATACACACACACAGTACAATAATAACAAGCTGTAACACACAGTTATATACACACAGCAGTACAATAATAACCTGCTGTAACACACAGTTATACTCACACACTGTACAATAATAACCTGCTGTAACACACAGTTATATACACACACAGTACAATAATAACCTGCTGTAACACACAGTTATATACACACACAGTACAATAATAACCTGCTGTAACACACAGTTATATACACACACACAGTACAATAATAACCTGCTGTAACACACAGTTATACACACACACAGTACAATAATAACCTGCTGTAACACACAGTTATATACACACACAGTACAATAATAACCTGCTGTAACACACAGTTATATACACACAGTACAATAATAACCTGCTGTAACACACAGTTATATACACACACAGTACAATAATAACCTGCTGTAACACACAGTTATATACACACACAGTACAATAATAAACTGCTGTAACACACAGTTATATACAACACACAGTACAATAATAACCTGCTGTAACACACAGTTATATACACACACAGTACAATAATAACCTGCTGTAACACACAGTTATACACACACACAGTACAATAATAACCTGCTGTAACACACAGTTATATACACACACACAGTACAATAATAACCTCTGTAACACACAGTTATATATACACACACAGTACAATAATAACCTGCTGTAACACACAGTTATATACACACACA
Organism: Bombina bombina; assembly: GCF_027579735.1. Lineage (NCBI taxonomy): Eukaryota > Metazoa > Chordata > Amphibia > Anura > Bombinatoridae > Bombina > Bombina bombina. The sequence goes on along the minus strand of NC_069503.1, from coordinate 6,808,411 downwards.
GTACAATAATAACCTGCTGTAACACACAGTTATATATACACACACACAGTACAATAATAACCTGCTGTAAACACACAGTTATATATACACACACACCAGTACAATAATAACCTGCTGTAACACACAGTTATATACACACCACACAGTACAATAATACCTGCTGTAACACACAGTTATATACACACACACAGTACAATAATAACCTGCTGTAAACACAGTTATATACACACACACAGTACAATAATAACCTGCTGTAACACACAGTTATATACAAACACTATACAATAATAACCTGCTGTAACACACAGTTATATCACACACAGTACAATAATAACCTGCTGTAACACACAGTTATATACACACACAGTACAATAATAAGTGCTGTAACACACAGTTATATAAACAAAGTACAATAATAACCTGCTGTAACACACAGTTATATACACACACACAGTACAATAATAACCTGCTGTAACACACAGTTATATACACACACACACAGTACAATAATAACCTGCTGTAACACACAGTTATATACACACACAGTACAATAATAACCTGCTGTAACACACAGTTATAAACACACACAGTACAATAATAACCTGCTGTAACACACAGTTTATATACACCCACACACAGTACAATAATAAACCTAGCTGTAACACACAGTTAATACACACACAGTACAATAATAACCTGCTGTAACACACAGTTATATACACACACACAGTACAATAATAACCTGCTGTAACACACAGTTATATACACACACACACAGTACAATAATAACCTGCTGTAACACACAGTTATATACACACACACAGTACAATAATAACCTGCTGTAACACACAGTTATATACACATACACAGTACAATAATAACCTGCTGTAACACACAGTTATATACACACACACAGTACAATCAATAACCCTGCTGTAACACACAGTTATATATACACACACAGTACAATTATAAACCTGCTTGTAACACACAGTTATATACACACACACAGTACCAATAATAACCTGCTGTAACACACAGTTATATATACACACACTGTACAATAATAACCTGCTGTAACACACAGTATTATACACACAAACAGTACAATAATAACCTGCTGTAACACACAGTTATATACACACACCACAGTACAATAATAACTGCCTGTAACACAAAGTTATATACTACACACCACAGTACAATAATAACCTGCTGTAACACACAGTTATATACACACACACAGTACAATAATAACCTGCTGTAACACACAGTTATATACACAACACAGTACAATATTAACCATGCTGTAACACACAGTTATATACACACACACAGTACAATAATTAACCTGCTGTAACACACAGTTATATTACACACACAGTACTACATAATAACCTGCTGTAACACACGTTATATACACACACACAGTACAATAATAACCTGCTGTAACACACAGTAATATACCACACACACAGTACAATAATAACCTGCTGTAACACACAGTTATACACAACACAGTACAATAATAACCTGCTGTAACACACAGTTATATACACACACACCAGTACAATAATAACCGCTGTAACACACAGTTATATACACACACAATACATAATAACCTGCGGTAACACACAGTTATATACACACACACAGTACAAAATAACCTGCTGTAACACACAGTTATATAACACACACAGTACAATAATACCTGCTGTAACACACAGTTATATACACACACAGTACAATAATAACCTGCTGTAACACACAGTTATATACACACACAGTACCTATAATAACCTGCTGTAACTCACTGTTTATACACACACAGTGCAATAATCAACCTGCTGTATCACACAGTTATCTACACACACACAGTACAATAATATCCTGCTGTAACACACAGTTTATATATCCACATACACAGTACAATAATAACCTAGCTGTTACACACAGTATAATATCAAACACAGTACAATCATAACCTGCTGTAACACACTGTTTAAACACACACATTACAATAATAACCTTGCTGTAACACACTGTTTTATATAAACAACACGTACAATAATAACCTGCTGGTAACACACAGTTATATACACACACAGTACAATAATAACCTGCTGTAACACACAGTTTATACACACACAGTACAATAATAACCTACTGTTACACACCGTTATAACACACAGTACAATAATAACATGCTGTAACACACAGTTATATACACACACAGTACAATAATAACCTGCTGTAACACACAGTTATATACACACACACAGTACAATAATAACCTGCTGTAACACACAGTTATACACACACAGTACAATAATAAACTGCTGTAACACACAGTTATATACACACAGCAGTACAATAATAACCTGCTGTAACACACAGTTATAAACACACACAGTACAATAATAACCTGCTGTAAAAACACAGTTATATACACACACACACAGTACAATAATAACCTGCTGTAACACACAGTTATATACACACACAGTACAATAATAACCTGCTGTAACACACAGTTATATACGCACACAGTACAATAATAACCTGCTGTAACACACAGTTATATACACACACACAGTACAATAATAACCTGCTGTAACACACAGATATATACACACACACAGTACAATAATAACCTGCTGTAACACACAGTTATATACACACACACAGTACAATAATAACCTGCTGTAACACACAGTTATATACACCACACAGTACAGTAATAACCTGCTGTAGCACACAGTTATATACACCACCCACAGTACAATTACTAACCTGCTGTAACACAGATTTATATACACACACACAGTACAATAATAACCTGCTGTAACACACAGTTATATACACACACACACAGTACAATAATAACTGCTGTAACACCACAGTTATATAAAACAACACAGACAATAATAACCTG
>NC_069503.1:6570683-6610683 GCF_027579735.1 Bombina bombina | reverse complement strand
ACCCCACCCCCCACAAAGTGGAAAAAAACGCCAAAGGTTGTCATAGCAACCACCCAAGCACAGTGAACACAATACATCAACAGTGGTATATACAGAACATAAAAATAACCATCTCATCAGTAATAACAACAACAGAATATCATATATAACTAACAAAATGATGTAGCATTCCTAGTATATGTTTATAATATCAAACCTATAGTCTTAATATGTTGCGGACACGCTGCTACTCACAAACTATATAGCCATGTCTATGCCCTATTATACCAATGCCTTATTAATCAAATAGACGATGTTATTAGATTTCTTACCACACTTTGGGGAAAAGAACAAATAGCAGAACAAATGTGCACATCCATTAATACGTAGTTAGATAAATAAATAAATGGGTAAACATAGCTTTCTCCTACCTCAGGGCTGCTACATCTCAGAGAGCACGCGTACATGCAAGGCAAGGGGCGTTGCTAACAGTGTAAGCCCGGAGACAGCATGTGGTCGTCATCACGTAACCCGATATCAACACAGACTCAGCTGTTCACCCGGGGGAACACTCGTAGCACTCAAAGAGCCTCAAGCGGTAACAGGCTAATGCTGCTATTGCATTGCTGGTGGGACAATAAAAATTCAAATAATGAAAATACTCAAATTATAAAAAAAATCTGATTATGAAAAAAATCAGATTATGAAAAAAATCAGATTATGAAAAAAATCAGATTATGAAAAAAATCAGATTATGAAAAAAATCAGATTATGAAAAAAATACAGCTTATGAAAAAAAAACCAGTATACATATAATAGCCGAATGTGATCTTATACAGTGTCTATACCATACCTAATATTAAGCCTAAATAATGCATCTTTGCATAAAACAAAGAATACAAAATGTTTAAAGGGATGTATAGCGATATATACCTAACTTGGACTAGTGGTACATGTAGTCCAGAACCACTTTTTATGTCAGTACATGTACCAACCTAAAGGAAAAAAGTAAGGCAATCAATATGGGATAGAGCCAAATGAATACATATTCCTAGCTCAGGTTAAGACATGTGAAACACAAAAAAAAATTTTTTAGTTATAAAAAAGATAGGTTATAAAAAGAATATGCTATGTACCACGGCCATTCAAAAAGGATATGTTATGTACAACGGCCATTCAAAAAGGGAACTGATTATCACATATGTTTAAACCTAAACCTTACCTAATGTCGAATGAACAAAATCTATAATTGAGCCTCTGGTGCCCTAGGACCAAAATACTCTGCTCACAGATCTGTCTGTGGAAAAAATCAGAGAAACTCAGGATACTAAACCTACCATAATCTTATGGCTTATGGACTCCCAGAAAAAAGGAAAAGGGCTCGTGGACTCCCAATCACAATGGATCATTGGACAACCCATTAAATGAACTCATTAAAGAAAACAGTGCCAATCCAGCATTGAATTTAATCCATTAGGGTGGATGGTGTTCAGACGATATGTCCATCTAGCCTCAATTTGGAGAAGGATTCTGTTCCTATCGCCACCCCTCTTCAGTGGGGGAACATGGTCTATAAGGACAAACCGTAGATCAGTAGGATTATGTCCCGCCTCCAAAAAATGCCTGGCAACTGGTTGGTCACTTTTCCGATCCTTAATTGCTGTTCTTATGGCCGAACGGTGGTTCGCCATACAAGTTCGGGCATCATCAGATGTTTTGCCCACATAAAATTTCGCACAACTGCAACTCAGTAGATAGACAACAAATGTAGTAGTGCAAGTCAGCCGATGCCTTATGGTGAATTTTTTTCTTTTTGTGGGGATGGCTGAATGTAGCTCCTGGAAGCATTGAGTTGCACGTTGTGCATCCGGTACAGCGATAACAGCCAAGTTTTTTTTGGTGGGAGCCAGGTAAGTTGTTGGTAACAGTGACTCGGATCTGTCTTCATGAGGAGATCCCTCAAGCTAGTGTTCCTTTTATAGCCAACCCTAGGGGGTGCCCAATTAGATAGCGGAAGACTTGGGTCACTTTGCATAATGTGCCAGTGGCGACGAAGGCTCATCCCAGTAGTTCTTAAATCTGGAGTATACTTGGTGACAAAAGTCATCCGTGGGTTTGTATCGTCATTTTTCTTCGGATTAGCCAGATTGGCCACTGTGCATTTTTCTTTCGCTTCTTTAATACTTCTGGGGTTATACCCCCTATCCAAGAATTTGTTGCTCATTAGTTCTAATTGTATATTTTGATTGGAGTCATCACTATTATTCCTAATGACCCTTGTCATTTGAGCTTGAGGTATAGCTTGTAATAATGCCGGAGGGTGACAACTAGTGGCATGGAGTAGTGCATTTCTGTCCGTAGGTTTCTGGTATAGAGTATTACCAAGTTTATTACCTACTTTAAAGATCCTTAGATCCAAGAAGTCCACTGACTCTGTACTGTGTACCGTCTTGAATTTTACTGGAGTATCCAGTTGATTCAGAATGGTAAACCACTCCATGAGGTCCTGTTCAGACCCTGCCCAAATCAGGAACAGATCGTCTATGTACCTTTTGTAAAAAATTACTTCCTTCTTGTGTTGTACCGCCATTATTGTACGCTCAAAATGCTCCATATACAAATTTGCCAGAGAGGGAGCCACATTTGAGCCCATGGCCGTACCTGTGACTTGCTGATAGAAGGACTTTTCAAACCGGAAATAGTTGAGAGTAAGGCTCAAATCCAAAAGTTCCAATAAATAGTCAACAGGTGGGCCAACATACGGATACTTCAATAGACTGTCCCGTACACATCTCTTGCCGTCTTCATGTGGAATTATTGTATACAGACTCGTGACGTCTGCTGTCACCAATAGCCAGTGTTCTTCAATGTCCAACACACATAAAGAATCAAGTAATTGGGATGAGTCCCTCAAAAATGAAGCCATCTGTTTCACACATGGTTGTAAATAATAATCTACATAGATGGCCAATTTGGAAGTGCACGAACCCCTGGCGGAAACAATTGGTCGTCCTGGAGGGTGATGGATATCCTTATGTATTTTTGGAAGCGTATAAAGTATAGGGCACACTGGGTGTTGGACTTTCAAGAAAGAGACTGTTTCAGTGTCTATCCATCCATTGTTATATCCTCGATCAATCGAGGCAAAGATAAGTAACTGAAATCTTGCTGTTGGATTCCCACTCAGCCGAATATAAGTTTTATTGTCGGCTAGTTGTGTCATAATCTCATTCTTGTAGTCACTATAATTCTGAACCACCACGGCCCCACCTTTGTCCGCTGTCCTAATGATGATTGAAGCATCACTTGCCAAGGATTTAATCGCCTCCCTTTCATCTTGGGGTAGATTATGTCGAAATTTGTGTGTAGAACAATCACTTAGTTCTTGAGTGACCAACCGCATGTAGGTGTTTATGCTAGGATTGGAACTAATAGGGTCAAAGGCACTCTGTTTCTTAAAAGGATTCGGCACACTGTTGGCATCTTGATCCCTAAAGTGATGTTTTAGGCGTAACAGTCTTTGAAATTTCTGACAATCAATGTAAATATCAAAGGGATCAGCCTTACGTGAAGGTACAAAATTCACTTGCAAAAAGAGTGCTCTCCTGTTGCTAATATTTGGATCATTTTTGTTGAAGCACCCACCAATTAAGAAATGCCTCTTCCCTGGAAACCGTTTTTCTGAGTCTGTACTCAGTTTTATATTCACGGTGAATTTTTAGGTTTCACTATATCACTGCTTTTTTTATAACCAGTCTAATCACATCAGTATGGATACCGATATTGAGGACACTGAGGTGCTAACCTTTACAGAGGTGGATGCTGCAAGGATTTTATTCTCTGCTGAGGATGACACTACTGGCGCTGAAACAGCAAACTCTGTGTTTTTGGCTCTGTTAAAATGAAAGAAAAAAGATCTAAAGTTGCATGGAGTGTATCTATCAGATTACTACAGGAGAAAACTCATTCCAAGAGGTTTTCGAATCAGGAATTTACCCACTATTGGACGGACAAACAGTGAATTCTGTAGGAAATGGTGTGCCATTTTAAACAAGTGTAGTCTTGATTTGATTCTACTCGTAACTGAAGAGGTGAGAATACTCCTGGACAAAATCAGGGGTGAAATCAATGACCTTGAAGCAAAGAAACTTGAGATGATGACAATTGATGATACAGAACCCTGGCTGGAGAAACTAACCACACAGTTGAAAGAGTACAAAGATGAATTAATCCAGTTTAAGAATCGGAAACTCACAATGGTATGTGAGGATCACAAAGAAAAGAGGGTCTATCGATGGCTCACTGGTGATAATAGGAGTAACTATGGCTATTGGAGACAGAGACGCCAGCGCCAATATACTAAGAGATCGTTACAGACTATGGACAGTAGTTCTGGATCCGATTCTGATGCTCCACAAACAAGTGAAGGTGCCATGGTACCCACGACTGGGGAACAACAGTTTTTTCACGGGGTTACCACCCGGTCTGGCCAACAAATACGAGGAAGAGGCCGCGGCCGCACCCGCGGAGGGGTGGGTGGCATAGCAAAACCACCGAGACCTCCAAGATAACAACTACTGGGGTTGAAAATACAGGTCTGGTTCTCAATATCAGCAATCATGTCTTATCTGAAGCAGAACATAGACTTTTAAATAAGGGGTTGAATTTTGTACCTTCACGTAAGGCTGATCCCTTTGATATTTACATTGATTGTCAGAAATTTCAAAGACTGTTACGCCTAAACCATCACTTTAGGGATCAAGATGCCAACAGTGTGCCGAATCCTTTTAAGAAACAGAGTGCCTTTGACCCTATTAGTTCCAATCCTAGCATAAACACCTACATGCGGTTGGTCACTCAAGAACTAAGTGATTGTTCTACACACAAATTTCGACATAATCTACCCCAAGATGAAAGGGAGGCGATTAAATCCTTGGCAAGTGATGCTTCAATCATCATTAGGACAGCGGACAAAGGTGGGGCCGTGGTGGTTCAGAATTATAGTGACTACAAGAATGAGATTATGACGCAACTAGCCGACAATAAAACTTATATTCGGCTGAGTGGGAATCCAACAGCAAGATTTCAGTTACTTATCTTTGCCTCGATTGATCGAGGATATAACAATGGATGGATAGACACTGAAACAGTCTCTTTCTTGAAAGTCCAACACCCAGTGTGCCCTATACTTTATACGCTTCCAAAAATAAATAAGGATATCCATCACCCTCCAGGACGACCAATTGTTTCCGCCAGGGGTTCGTGCACTTCCAAATTGGCCATCTATGTAGATTATTATTTACAACCATGTGTGAAACAGATGGCTTCATTTTTGAGGGACTCATCCCAATTACTTGATTCTTTATGTGTGTTGGACATTGAAGAACACTGGCTATTGGTGACAGCAGACGTCACGAGTCTGTATACAATAATTCCACATGAAGACGGCAAGAGATGTGTACGGGACAGTCTATTGAAGTATCCGTATGTTGGCCCACCTGTTGACTATTTATTGGAACTTTTGGATTTGAGCCTTACTCTCAACTATTTCCGGTTTGAAAAGTCCTTCTATCAGCAAGTCACAGGTACGGCCATGGGCTCAAATGTGGCTCCCTCTCTGGCAAATTTGTATATGGAGCATTTTGAGCGTACAATAATGGCGGTACAACACAAGAAGGAAGTAATTTTTTACAAAAGGTACATAGACGATCTGTTCCTGATTTGGGCAGGGTCTGAACAGGACCTCATGGAGTGGTTTACCATTCTGAATCAACTGGATACTCCAGTAAAATTCAAGACGGTACACAGTACAGAGTCAGTGGACTTCTTGGATCTAAGGATCTTTAAAGTAGGTAATAAACTTGGTAATACTCTATACCAGAAACCTACGGACAGAAATGCACTACTCCATGCCACTAGTTGTCACCCTCCGGCATTATTACAAGCTATACCTCAAGCTCAAATGACAAGGGTCATTAGGAATAATAGTGATGACTCCAATCAAAATATACAATTAGAACTAATGAGCAACAAATTCTTGGATAGGGGGTATAACCCCAGAAGTATTAAAGAAGCGAAAGAAAAATGCACAGTGGCCAATCTGGCTAATCCGAAGAAAAATGACGATACAAACCCACGGATGACTTTTGTCACCAAGTATACTCCAGATTTAAGAACTACTGGGATGAGCCTTCGTCGCCACTGGCACATTATGCAAAGTGACCCAAGTCTTCCGCTATCTAATTGGGCACCCCCTAGGGTTGGCTATAAAAGGAACACTAGCTTGAGGGATCTCCTCATGAAGACAGATCCGAGTCACTGTTACCAACAACTTACCTGGCTCCAACCAAAAAAACTTGGCTGTTATCGCTGTACCGGATGCACAACGTGCAACTCAATGCTTCCAGGAGCTACATTCAGCCATCCCCACAAAAAGAAAAAATCACCATAAGGCATCGGCTGACTTGCACTACTACATTTGTTGTCTATCTACTGAGTTGCAGTTGTGCGAAATTTTATGTGGGCAAAACATCTGATGATGCCCGAACTCGTATGGCGAACCACCGTTCGGCCATAAGAACAGCAATTAAGGATCGGAAAAGTGACCAACCAGTTGCCAGGCATTTTTTGGAGGCGGGACATAATCCTACTGATCTACGGTTTGTCCTTATAGACCATGTTCCCCCACTGAAGAGGGGTGGCGATAGGAACAGAATCCTTCTCCAAATTGAGGCTAGATGGACATATCGTCTGAACACCATCCACCCTAATGGACTAAATTCAATGCTGGATTGGCACTGTTTTCTTTAATGAGTTCATTTAATGGGTTGTCCAATGATCCATTGTGATTGGGAGTCCACGAGCCCTTTTCATTTTTTCTGGGAGTCCATAAGCCATAAGATTATGGTAGGTTTAGTATCCTGAGTTTCTCTGATTTTTTTTCCACAGACAGATCTGTGAGCAGAGTATTTTGGTCCTAGGGCACCAGAGGCTCAATTATAGCTTTTGTTCATTCGACATTAGGTAAGGTTTAGGTTTAAACATATGTGATAATCAGTTCCCTTTTTGAATGGCCGTTGTACATAACATATCCTTTTTGAATGGCAGTGGTACATAGCATATTCTTTTTATAACCTATCTTTTTTATAACTAAAAAATTTTTTTTTGTGTTTCACATGTCTTAACCTGAGCTAGGAATATGTATTCATTTGGCTCTATCCCATATTGATTGCCTTACTTTTTTCCTTTAGGTTGGTACATGTACTGACATAAAAAGTGGTTCTGGACTACATGTACCACTAGTCCAAGTTAGGTATATATCGCTATACATCCCTTTAAACATTTTGTATTCTTTGTTTTATGCAAAGTTGCATTATTTAGGCTTAATATTAGGTATGGTATAGACACTGTATAAGATTACATTCGGCTATTATATGTATACTGTTTTTTTTTTTCATAATCTGTATTTTTTTCATAATCTGATTTTTTTCATAATCTGACTTTTTTTATAATTTGAGTATTTTCATTATTTGAATTTTTATTGTTCCACCAGCAATGCAATAGCAGCATTAGCCTGTTACCGCTTGAGGCTCTTTGAGTGCTACGAGTGTTCCCCCGGGTGAACAGCTGAGTCTGTGTTGATATCGGGTTACGTGATGACGTACCACATGCTGTCTCCGGGCTTACACTGTTAGCAACGCCCCTTGCCTTGCATGTACGCGCGCTCTCTGAGATGTAGCAGCCCTGAGGTAGGAGAAAGCTATGTTTACCCATTTATTTATTTATCTAACTACGTATTAATGGATGTGCACATTTGTTCTGCTATTTGTTCTTTTCCCCAAAGTGTGGTAAGAAATCTAATAACATCGTCTATTTGATTAATAAGGCATTGGTATAATAGGGCATAGACATGGCTATATAGTTTGTGAGTAGCAGCGTGTCCGCAACATATTAAGACTATAGGTTTGATATTATAAACATATACTAGGAATGCTACATCATTTTGTTAGTTATATATGATATTCTGTTGTTGTTATTACTGATGAGATGGTTATTTTTATGTTCTGTATATACCACTGTTGATGTATTGTGTTCACTGTGCTTGGGTGGTTGCTATGACAACCTTTGGCGGTTTTTTCCACTTTGTGGGGGGTGGGGTCTTTATTTGTTTGTATTGGTGGGTATAAAGGGATGCATTTTGCATGTGTCCTCTGTCTGAGGAAGGGGATACGGTCCCCGAAACGTCACAGAAATAAATATGTTTGAAAAGGACCAGTGAGTGCAGCCATCTGTTCATTGATATTATTCACTTTTTTTGCATGCACCCTGGCACGTGGTTTTTGCAAGTGAGAGTGCTCTCCTGTTGCTAATATATATATATATATATATATATACACACATACACACACACACACACACATATATATATATATATATATATATATGTATATGTATGTATACAATATGTTTTCTGTTCCAATTCGCCAATAGAATGCAAGCTCAATCCTATTGGCTGTTTGCATCAGCCAATAGGATTTTTTCAACTTTAATTCAAGGGACGCCATCTTGGATGACGTCATTTAAAAGAGAATTCATTCTTGAAGAGCCATGGAAAGAAGAGGATGCTCCGCGCCGGATGTCTTGAAGATGGAGCGGCTTCGCATCGGAAGGATGAAGATAGAAGATGCCGTCTGGATGAAGACTTCTGCCCCTCTGGAGGACCACTTCTTGCCGCTTGGATGAAGACTTTTCCTGGCTTCGTTGAGGATGGATGTCCGGTCTTCAAAAACTGTAAGTGGATCTTCGGGGGTTAGTGTTAGGTTTCTTTAAGGGTTTATTGGGTGGGTTTTATTTTTAGCTTAGGGTTTGGGCAGAAAAAGAGCTAAATGCCCTGTTAAGGGCAATGCCTATACAAATGCCCTTTTCAGTGCAATGAACTTAGGTTTTTTAGATAGGATTTTGTTTGGGGGGTTTGGTTGTGTGGGTGGTGGGTTTTACTGTTGGGGGGTTGTTTGTATTATTTTTTTTACTGTTAAAGAGCAGATTTCTTTGGGACAATGCCCAGCAAAAGGCCCTTTTAAGGGCCATTGGTAGTTTATTGTAGGCTAGGTTTTTTTTTTATTTTGGGGGGGCTTTTTTATTTTGATAGGGCTATTAGATTAGGTGAAATTAGTTTAAATATTTGATAATTTATTTTTTATTTTGTGTAATTTATTGTTTTTTTTTGTAATTTAGGTAATTGTATTTAATGTCATTTATTTAATTGTAGTGTAAGGTTAGCTGTTAGTGTAACTCAGGTTAGGATTTATTTTACAGGTAAATTTGTATTTATTTTAACTAGGTAGCTAGTAAATAGTTAATAACTATTTACTAACTAGTCTACCTAGTTAAAATAAGTACAAACTTGCCTGTGAAATAAAAATAAAACCTAAGATAGATACAATGTAACTATTAGTTATTTTGTAGGGAGCTTAGGTTTTATTTTACAGGTATTTAGTTTAAAATAGTAATTATTTAGTTAATAATAGTAATTTTTATTTAGATTGATTTTAATTATATTAAAGTTAGTGGGTGTTAGGGTTAGACTTAGGGTTAGGTTTAGGGGTTAAAAACTTTAGTATAGTGGCGGCGACGCTGGGAGCGGCAGATTAGGGGTTAATAAGTGTAATGTAGGTGGCGGCGATGTTAGGGGTGGCAGATTAGGGGTTAATAAGTGTAGGTAGGTGGCAGCAGCAGATTAGGGGTTAATAAGTGTAGGTAGGTGGCGGCGGTGTCGGGGGTGGCAGATTAAGGGTATATAAGTGTAATGTAGGTGTCGGCAATGTCGGGGGCGGCAGATTAGGGGTGTTTAGACTCAGGGTTTATGTTAGAGTGTTAGGTGTAAACATAAATTTTGTTTCCCCATAGGAATCAATGGGGCTGCATTACAGAACTTTACGCTCCTTTATTGCAGGTGTTAGGGTTTTTTTTAGCCGGCACTCCTCATTGATGTCTATGGGGAAATCGTGCACGAGCACGTCAAAACCAGCTCAAAGCAGCGCTGGTATTTGAGTGTGGTATGGAGCTCAATTTTGCTCAACGCTACAATCTTGTCTGCTAACGCCGGGTTTATTAAAACCTGTAATAGCAGCGCTATAGGGAGGTGAGCGGTGGAAATAACTTGCAAAACTCGTAATCTAGCCGATTGTTTTCAAGGGTGTCAAAGAAGGTAAGAGAAGGGAAAAGAGAACAGTGAGAAAAAAGAAAAGACAAGAAAGAACAAGAAGAAATTGCTTCCTAGCTACTCATTGTGCGCTAAACGTACTTAAGATGTAAGGTTTTGTTGTCTCACCGGGTTGTCTGTGGTTCAAACCAACCGTATGCGTGTATATTCGACTCCAGTGATTAGTATCTTCTAGGACCATAAAGTTGGGAAATGTTGTGTGTTACAGGGATTGTGTCAAAATCTCAGGGTTGTGAGTTTTACTTTTGAGGTATGTTTCCCAGGTGTCTAACATAACTGCATAGACTTCCAGTGTTTTTCATATAGCTATATTCCTCTAGTTCTAAAAATTCGGTAACTCGAAGGTTCCACATGTTTAAGTTTGGGGCTTCTCTAGTTTTTGGCTATTAAGTATTTGATACTATTTGTCATGATGTAAAATAGTTTAACTTGGGGTTTATGCTTAATCCTAGGGGGCTTGTTTAAGAGCCATATTAAAGGGTCTAGTGGGAAGAGGGTGCGTAGTATAGTTTCTATTTCTGCAATGATCTGTCTCCAAAAGGTTTGGAGCGAATTGCACATGTGGGCCATGTTACTGCCTCTATGTCCACACCTCCAGCATTGATCAGTTTTGTTAGGATAGAGGCGATGGAGTTTCTTGGGAGTTAGATACCACCTGTACAGGAGTTTTAAGTTAATTTCTATTAGAGACAAGGATATAGATGTTTTCGTTATGTTCTGGAAAATGGAAGCACTAGTCTGGGGCAGGATGATTATTCCTAGATCATCTTCCCTTCTTTCTAAGTATGTAGGTATGTACCCGAGGGGTTTAGTGGTTAGTATTTTGTAGATTGATGAAAGGGTGTGAGTTATTGGCGGTTGACGGACACATAGACTTTCGAAGTTTGTCAGTGGTCTGACCATGTTCCTGCTGTGTACATGTTGGGTTACGTAGTGATGTGTTCTATGGCAGGCAAACCAACTGTCAAAGCATGTGAGACCCTTTTTAATAAGTGTTGATTGTGGGAGAATCCTTTCACCAGAGATGATTATGTGTGTCAGTATATTTATGAAAATCTTAGCAGTATTCTCTAAACAATGTGTAAGTATATGGCAGGGAATATATTTAACAATCTTCCTTTAAACTAAACCTGCAATCAAACATACATTTGCTAAGACAATAAAATTAATCTAAATATCTGAATTCTTTATTATTAGTAAATAACTATGAACATGTTGATACGTACATATTTGTAATGATTAGAATATGAGTCAATATTATGAGCGTTAAAACAAAAACTGTTTAAAATGTGTTATGCAAAGCTCATGCCAATTTACTTTAAACCCAATCTTTCATTCAGAGCTGCATTTAAAATATTACAATGAGACCTAAAATAGCAGTTACAAACATTCAGCAATATGATTTACAGTGTTAATTTAAGCAATAGGATAATATATATGTTCTGCTATTTAACTGCAATCCTAATACAAAATTAACTTACAATATCAGAACTTGCACAGATGATTTACTTAACAAATCAGATACAGATTTAAACAATACCTAGGCTTATGATTACCAATTTAAAATACAATATACTTCACCAATTTTGAACCAATTCGTAGCGGTCTTTAGGTCATCTCAGAAGACAGATAAGTAATTTTTGCAATCAATGAGAAGGAGGTGGTCAGCTTGTTTAGATTGGTTTTAAAATGCCCAGCAGCAGATATCATCCAAAGTTAAAACGGCCTTCTTTCTTTTTCTCTTTTGCTTACTTATATATGTTTTCAATCATTGATGACATCATGTGGGTGGCACTACGGGAGCTGACCTTCCCATTGGTTATCTGGGAAGTCTATTCGGATTGGCCCTTGGTCACCACGGAAACGCATCCTTTAAGCAGTTAAATCTCAACTGCTATACCGGTATTGGCCCTTAGGTGGCATCATTACAATCAGACATAGCAACATTTGAAACAACTTAAATCAGTATTTTTATGAAAGGGTTATACATTTTATCATAATTTACTGCAACAACTATTCACAATATTTGTTTTGGATAAGTTATATCTTAATGAATTTTCTGATCATTTTGATATGAAATATCAAATACATCTAACATTATATTAAAATAATTTATATTTCATTTAGTCTAACAAAAAAAAAATGTATATTTCATAGTCATACCACATCAAAGTAACTTCCATATCTTCATCTCACTATATTTTACAAGATGTATTTAAAACTTTATAAACATTTATTTAACATTCATATGATATGATTTATTTCATTTCATGCAGGCATTCCATCTCTTTCTAAGTGCATAGATTGATGCCCATGACCAATGGTTGTCTGCAATAAAAATAGAAATAATTATTAGAAGTGATCCAAGCGTTCATATGTCTAGGGTCCATCTGAAATAAGATTCAGTATCATCAATTATTTCTTTCCAGGTTCACAAGTATTTATTTATATTCTTAAAAACACAGAGGCTAAGTAAGATCTTTTATGTTTTCAAAACCTGTATGTCTTGTATTTATTTTCCTAGTATATTTTATTTGAAATCTAACTACAGTTGTTTTCAATTCATGTGCTGTTATCCTAACGTTCTAACTGCCCATTCAGTAACTTCAGACTCCCTGTCTCCCACTCCACATGGGGTCCCCTGCACCAAAGGGCAAATGCTGAAAATCTCACATGACTTGTCACCTGAGCTAGATTCCTAGGTATATTGGGAGGGGTAAATAGATTTTATCTCACATTGCCAAGCAGTCATACATATGGTTTTCTGAAACTGTGGCTACATTTTAATTAAACCAAATGTTGTATTGTCAAGCCTTTGGAGACATCCTGGAGATGTGTATTCAGAATTTTACCTGTGTTAATTGAAGAAGTGGGGGAGAACCAAACCTGTCTGAAGCCAGTTCTTCTGAATGCAATGAGTCATTTTTTTTACTGATCAGTGAAATATCTGATCAAAGATACAGCTTTATTAATCTTGAAATATATGATTAAAATATATATTTATTAATCTCACATATACCTTGACATGTGTATTGTGATATCTCGTATGGATCTATCTGGCATTTCTAAGATAGCTTTAGGGTCTAAAGAGAATTGCTCATTCTCTAGAAGTGATGTTAAGGGGGAGGGTTTGGATGTTAAGTTAGTATTTCTGGTTAAGAATAATTCCCACATGTTGTATGTTTCGTCTATCAGTGGTGAGGAGTATGCCAATGTATTCATCAGTTTCCCCATACTCCAGCATAATCTCCCTAAGTGCAGTGAGTCAGCTATGGAGTGTTCTAGTTGTACCCAATGTTTATGGCTAAAGTGGATATGCCAATCAACTATCCACTGTAGAAAGATGGCCTGTCTATATAAAGTTATATTGGGTATTCCCAGTTCACCTGGGTTTTAGGGGTTTGCAACACTCTGCTGTTAATCCTAGGGGGTTTCCTGTGCCACACAAAGTTGCTGAATGCTTTCTGTATGGATGAGCCAAGATGGGAGGTCCCAAATGATGGTTTTCTTGATTGGTTCGTAGTTTCTGGGATTAGTTTATATTGTATGTTTCCTCCATTTTCCTCGCTAAATTAATCCCAAGGTAGTGGAGAGAATGACGACACCAGATAAAGGGAGTCAGTTGTCGAACTTTATGTAGGGTGTGGTCGTCTAGGTTTATGTTTAATACTTCAGATTTAGATGTGCTAATTTTAAAGTTTGAGAGCGTGTGAAATGTTTGGAATTCTTGTAATAGGGGGATTGAGGTTTCTGGGTCAGTGAGGGTGAAGAGTATGTCATCTACAAAGAGGGACATTACATATGATTGTGATCCAATTTGAATACCCTTGATAAAAGGGTTATGTCGAATTTTGGTCGCTATAGTTTCTAAAAAACAGGCGAACAAAAGGGGGGAGAGGGGACAACCCTGCCTAGTGCCATTTGATATTAAGAAGGGACGGGATAGGGTGCCATTAATAAGTAATCTGGCGTTGGGATAGGAGTACAAAGAAAATATCCTATTCAGTATTTGTGGGCCAAGGCCCGTATGTGTTAGTGTAGAGCGCAGAAAATCCCAGTCAACACAGTCAAAGGCCTTTTCTGCGTCAATAGACAGCAGGATTCCTTGGACTCCTCTGTCTTGTACGTAATGTATGAGGTTTAAGGCACTGACCGTGATGTCTTTGGCCTCCCGTTTGGGTATGAATCCCACTTGGTCCTGGTGATTTAGATTGGGTAATATACGGTTCAAACGATTCGCCAGTATTTTCGTGTAGATCTTTGCGTCCGAGTTTAGGAGATAGATAGGTCTGAAGTGGGATGGGTGATCTAGCGCTTTATTAGGTTTTGGGATCAAGGTTATGTGAGCTTCTAGTGACCTAGTGGAAAAAAGCCTTTGTATCATCTAATTAAATAAATTAGATAGTTGAGGTTAGAGATCCTCTTGAAAATGTTTATAATATCTATTTCCAAACCCGTCAGGACCCGGAGTTTTGCCTATTGGTAAGTCTCTAATCACTTTTTTAATTTTGTCTATTGATATGGGATCTTCTAATTGTTCCTGTTGGAGATTTGCAGGAGGTGCAGAGATAAGTATGTATTTATTGCATTAGATCTCTTCTGTTTGTCCATGGGCGTTAGATTAGTGTGGTCGCGTAGATTATAAAGTTTTTGGTAGTAATCTCTAAAGGTGTTTGATATGGAGTACTGGGATCTGTTTGTGTCGTCTTTTGATGTGTAATATGTAAGATTTCTGTGTTTTTTTGTTTTAAATATTGGGCTAAAGATCTACCTGACTTATTGCGCCCTTCATAATGTGTCTGTTGCCGTTTTAGCGTTTAACATTTGTGCTCCTTGTTATAATAAGATACTAGTTTCCCCCTTTCTAGTTGTAGGTCAGATAGTAAAGTATGATTAGAGGGGGAGCATTTGTGTTTTTGTTCCAGTGTTTCTATATTTGTCAGAATGGAGGCTAAATATATGCGTTTTTGTTTAGTTTTAGATGCCTTTATACTCATTAGCTTGCCTCTTATCACACACTTGTGTGCTTCCCATATGTCACATAGTAATATAGCAGATGAGGTTGAAAAAAGACCGAAGTCCTTCAAGTTCTACCTATACAAATCTAAAATACTTGCAAAAAGCTCCAGTTAAGCTTAAATAATCCCAGTAAAAGGCGACCCATTTAATACTAGCAATCATATCTATGAATTTAGTTTATAGACAGAAATGTATTCAAACAATTTTTAAATGTATCTAGAGTATCGGTATTTACTACCTCCTTTGGTAATGAGTTCCACAATTTTATTGCTCTTACAGTGAAAAAACGTTTGTCACTGAAGGATATGTCTGGTGTGGTGTTGTGTGAAAAGTATTCTAAGATAGATTGTGAGATCTGTTGGCTTACTAACGGGTCTGATATGAGATAAACATCCAATCTCCAGATTGTGAGGCCTAGTTATCAAGCCGTCAACCTCAAATACGCTGGAATTCCGCAGCATATTTGTGGCGAGGCTGATTCGCCTTAGTTATCAAGCCCTACACACCGGCAAAAGTAGAATTTAGTGACGTATGCTTCGATCCGCTGGACTCAGTCCGACACAGATCGATTCTTACATCACTCCAGATGTTCCGCACACAAGTTCGGCACAATCTGACTACTTTTGCTAGTTATCAAAAACTAGCAGGTACGCTCGGCACTTTTCCGGCCCTGCGTACCTGGAGGCGGCGGATCCCATAGGAATCAATGGGAGTCTGACCATAGCGAAAGTTCATGTTCGCTGCTGCCAGATATCCCATTGATTCCTATGGGAGCTGTCTACACCTAACACCCTAACAAGAACCCCGAGTCTAAACACCCCTAATCTGTCCCCCCTACACCACCGCAACTAAATAAATGTATTACCCCCTAAACTGCCGCTCCCGGACCCCGCCGCAACTATAATAAACTTATTAACCCCTAAACCGCCGCGCCTGGACCCCGCCGCAACTATAATAAACGTATTAACCCCTAAACCGCCACTCCCGGACCCTGCCGCAACTATAATAAACTTATTAACCCCTAAACCGCCGCTCCCGGACCTCGCCGCCACCTATATTAAACGTATTAACCCCTAATCTGCCCCCCCTACACCGTCGCCACCTATAATAAATTTATTAACCCCTATCCTGTCCCCCCTTCACCGCTGCAACTATAATAAAATGATTAACCCCTAAGCCTAACACCCCCCTAACTTAAATATTAATTAAATACATCTAAATATTATAACTCTTATTAACTAAATTAATCCTATTTAAAACTAAATACTTACCTTTAAAATAAACCCTAATATAGCTACAATATAAATAATAATTATATTGTAGCTATCTTAGGATTTATTTTTATTTTACAGGCAAATATCAATTTATTTTAACTAGGTACAATAGCTATTAAATAGTTATTAACTATTTAATAGCTACCTAGTTAAAATAAAGAGAAATTTACCTGTAAAATAAAAACTAACCTAAGTTACAATTACACCTATCACTACACTATCATTAAATAAATTATTCCTATTTAAAACTAAATACTTACCTGTAAAATAAACCCTAAGATAGCTACAATATAACTAATAGTTACATTGTAGCTATTTTGGGATTTATATTTATTTTACAGGCAACTTTGTATTTATTTTAGCTAGTTAGAATAGTTATTAAATAGTTATTAACTATTTAATAACTACCTAGCTAAAAGAAATACAAAATTACCTGTAAAATAATCCTAAGCTAAGTTACAATTAAACCTAACACTACACTATCATTAAATTAATAAAATAAATTACCTACAAATAACTACAATTAAATAAACTAACTAAAGTACAAAAAAATAAAAAAAATAAGTTACAAACATTTAAAAAATATTACAACAATTTTAAGCTACTTACACCTAATCTAAGCCCCCTAATAAAATAACAAAGCCCCCCAAAATAAAAAAAATGCCCTACCCTATTCTACATTAAAAAGTTAACAGCTCTATTACCTTACCAGCCCTTAAAAGGGCCTTTTGCGGGGCATGCCCCAAAGAATTCAGCTCTTTTGCCTGTAAAAAAAAAAATACAGCCCCCCCAACATTAAAATCTAAAACTATACAAATATGTCAGATGTTAAACAACACAATGTACAGGGTGACTAGAATAGAGTACAATACTCCCCTCTCAAATGACCGCTGCTCTCTAACAGTCTCTCCCAACCGGACTGTGAGTAGAAAGTGAATCGGATATATAGAGGCGCTGATCTTGAATCTCGTGTATATGGACGTACACACTGAAGAAAGAAAAACTTGGCTTGTGATTTGCAGAAGTTAACAACAAATTAATGTGCAGTATACTCCGAAAAATTCAGAGTTCAGCTTCTTCAAGAGGTTTTTCTGTCTCAACTTTCCCAATTTCCACACTGTATTTGTGTCTGTGGATAATGAAAATTGCACTGCAGGTAATTGAATCTTTTGCTTGATAAAAAGTGCAATATACTCACTCCGATAAATTTCGGAATCCGGCTCCTCAGAACATGTTGTGTAGTTTGAAAATACTTCCAAAAAAGGCAGCAGAAATACTTGTTGTGGTAAAAAACAAATATTTATTAAAACATAATAAAATGCTCTTATTTATCTTGGCTCTACGCGTTTCAACGACAATATCGTCTTTTTCAAGAGCAGTAAAAAAGTGCAGTAAAAAACTTCCAATTGTTTTTACTGCTCTTGAAAAAGACGATATTGTCGTTGAAACGCGTAGAGCCAAGATAAATAAGAGCATTTTATTATGTTTTAATAAATATTTGTTTTTTACCACAACAAGTATTTCTGCTGCCTTTTTTGGAAGTATTTTCAAACTACACAACATGTTCTGAGGAGCCGGATTCCGAAATTTATCGGAGTGAGTATATTGCACTTTTTATCAAGCAAAAGATTCAATTACCTGCAGTGCAATTTTCATTATCCACAGACACAAATACAGTGTGGAAATTGGGAAAGTTGAGACAGAAAAACCTCTTGAAGAAGCTGAACTCTGAATTTTTCGGAGTGAGTATACTGCACATTAATTTGTTGTTAACTTCTGCAAATCACAAGCCAAGTTTTTCTTTCTTCAGTGTGTACGTCCATATACACGAGATTCAAGATCAGCGCCTCTATATATCCGATTCACCCCCAACATTAAAACCCACCACCCACATACCCCTAATCTAACCCAAACCCCCCTTAAATAAACCTAACACTACCCCCCTGAAGATCATCCTACCTTTAGCCGTCTTCATCAGCCAGCCGACCACTGATGGAACAGAAGAGGAGATCCACAGCGGCCAAAGTCTTCATCCAAGGGGCGCTGAAGAAGTCTTCCATCCGACTGAAGTCTTCATCCAAATCAAATCAAAACTTCTAAGCTCTTGTCAAGTACTTCATTCTGTTCTTCGTCCTTCCATAGCGCAGTGCATGGAAGTAATAGGATTGATGGTTGCAGCAATGGACATAGTTCCTTTTGCACGAATTCATCTAAGACCATTACAACTGTGCATGCTCAGACAGTGGAATGGGGATTATACAGACTTGTCTCCGACGATTCAAGTAGATCAAAAGACCAGAGATTCACTCCGTTGGTGGCTGATCCTGGACAACCTGTCACAGGGAATGAGCTTCCGCAGACCAGAGTGGGTCATTGTCACGACCGACGCCAGTCTGGTGGGCTGGGGTGCGGTCTGGGAACCCCTGAAAGCTCAGGGTCTATGGTCTCGGGAAGAATCTCTTCTCCCGATAAACATTCTGGAACTGAGAGCGATATTCAATGCTCTCAAAGCTTGGCCTCATCTAGCAAGGGCCAGATTCATAAGGTTTCAATCAGACAACATGACGACTGTTGCATATATCAACCATCAGGGGGGAACAAGGAGTTCCCTGGCGATGGAGGAAGTGACCAAGATAATTCAATGGGCGGAGGATCACTCCTGCCACTTGTCTGCAATCCACATCCCAGGAGTGGAAAATTGGGAAGCGGATTTTCTGAGTCGTCAGACATTCCATCCGGGGGAGTGGGAACTCCATCCGGAAATCTTTGCCCAAATAACTCAGTTATGGGGCATTCCAGACATGGATCTGATGGCCTCTCGTCAGAACTTCAAGGTTCCTTGTTACGGGTCCAGATCCAGGGCGACTCTAGTAGATGCACTAGTAGCACCTTGGACCTTCAACCTAGCTTATGTATTCCCACCGTTTCCTCTCATTCCCAGGCTGGTAGCCAGGATCAATCAGGAGAGGGCTTCGGTGATCTTGATAGCTCCTGCGTGGCCACGCAGGACTTGGTATGCAGACCTGGTGAATATGTCATCGGCTCCACCATGAAAGCTACCTTTGAGACAGGACCTTCTTGTTCAAGGTCCATTCGAACATCTGAATCTGGTTTCCCTCCAACTGACTGCTTGGAGATTGAACGCTTGATTTTATCAAAGCGTGGGTTTTCAGATTCTGTAATAGATACTCTGATTCAGGCTAGAAAGCCTGTAACTAGAAAGATTTATCATAAAATATGGAAAAAATATATCTGTTGGTGTGAATCTAAAGGATTCCCATGGAACAAGATAAAAATTCCTAAGATTCTATCCTTTCTACAAGAAGGTTTGGAGAAAGGATTATCTGCAAGTTCTCTGAAGGGACAGATCTCTGCTTTATCTGTTCTACTTCACAAAAGGCTGGCAGCTGTGCCAGACGTTCAAGCGTTTGTTCAGGCTCTGGTTAGAATCAAGCCTGTTTACAGACCTTTGACTCCTCCCTGGAGTCTAAATCTAGTTCTTTCAGTTCTTCAAGGGGTTCCGTTTGAACTCTTACATTCCGTAGATATTAAGTTATTATCTTGGAAAGTTTTGTTTTTGGTTGCAATTTCTTCTGCTAGAAGAGTTTCAGAGTTATCTGCTCTGCAGTGTTCTCCGCCCTATCTGGTGTTCCATGCAGATAAGGTGGTTTTGCGTACTAAGCCTGGTTTTCTTCCGAAAGTTGTTTCCAACAAAAATATTAACCAGGAGATAGTTGTACCTTCTTTGTGTCCGAATCCAGTTTCAAAGAAGGAACGTTTGTTACACAATTTGGACATAGTCCGTGCTCTAAAATTCTATTTAGAGGCTACTAAAGATTTCAGACAAACATCTTCTTTGTTTGTTGTTTATTCTGGTAAAAGGAGAGGTCAAAAAGCAACTTCTACCTCTCTTTCTTTTTGGCTTAAAAGCATTATCCGATTGGCTTATGAGACTGCCGGACGGCAGCCTCCTGAAAGAATCACAGCTCACTCCACTAGGGCTGTGGCTTCCACATGGGCCTTCAAGAACGAGGCTTCTGTTGACCAGATATGTAAGGCAGCGACTTGGTCTTCACTGCACACTTTTGCCAAATTTTACAAATTTGATACTTTTGCTTCTTCGGAGGCTATTTTTGGGAGAGAGGTTTTGCAAGCCGTGGTGCCTTCCATTTAGGTGACCTGATTTGCTCCCTCCCTTCATCCGTGTCCTAAAGCTTTGGTATTGGTTCCCACAAGTAAGGATGACGCCGTGGACCGGACACACCTATGTTGGAGAAAACAGAATTTATGCTTACCTGATAAATTACTTTCTCCAATGGTGTGTCCGGTCCACGGCCCGCCCTGGTTTTTTTAATCAGGTCTGATGAATTATTTTTTCTAACTACAGTCACCACGGTATCATATGGTTTCTCCTATGCATATTTCCTCCTGTACGTCGGTCGAATGACTGGGGTAGGCGGAGCCTAGGAGGGATCATGTGACCAGCTTTGCTGGGCTCTTTGCCATTTCCTGTTGGGGAAGAGAATATCCCACAAGTAAGGATGACGCCGTGGACCGGACACACCGTTGGAGAAAGTAATTTATCAGGTAAGCATAAATTCTGTTTTTTGTACTTTAGTTAGTTTTTTTAATTGTAGTTATTTGTAGTTATTTGTAGGTAATTTATTTTATTAATTTAATGATCGTGTAGTGTTGGGTGGTTTAATTGTAACTTAGCTTAGGATTTATTTTACAGGTAATGTTGTATTTCTTTTAGCTAGGTAGTTATTAAATATTAATAACTATTTAATAGCTATTGTACCTAGTTAAAATAAATTGATATTTGCCTGTAAAATAAAAATAAATTCTAAGATAGCTAGAATATAATTATTATTTATATTGTAGCTATATTAGGGTTTATTTTAAAGGTAAGTATTTAGTTTTAAATAGGATTAATTTAGTTAATAAGAGTTATAATATTTAGATGTATTTAATTAATATTTAAGTTAGGGGGGTGTTAGGGTTGTTGCGTACTGCATATGAGAAACAGGCGGATGACCTGGCTCTGAGACTCAAAGAAAGAGGTTACGATTCACCAACGATTATGAGGGCAAGAAAAGATGTAGAGAGGATCCCTAGGGAGAAACTTCTGACTTTAGGCAAGAGGAACAAGGGGGGTGGTTCAGATTTATACAAATTTGGTGACAGGGTGTCTTTCATCACTGTCTACTCCAAGCAGTATGATGAAATCTGCGGGATAGTGAACAAACATTTCGGCCTTTTGTCGGCGGATGATGGGCTGACTGACACAGTGGAGAGGGGTATCAGATTTGCCTACAGAAAAAACAAGACGATAGGTAATATGGTTGCCCCTACCAAGATTTGGAGAGAACTCCCCAATCAGACGTCCTCTTGGTTGACATCTTTGGGAGTATTTAAATGCCATTACCACACTTGTGTGGCATGTGAAAGGATTATTGTGGGGGACACGTTTGTCTCCATGGCGAGTGGGGAGAGATTCAATATTAAATATTGTCTAAATTGCAGACAAACTTACATTGTATATCTCATCACTTGCAGCTTGTGTTCCTTACAGTATGTGGGACTCTCAACACGAGAGGCCAAAACTCGTATTAAGGAACACTTGTCAGACATCAGGATTGGCTCCAAAACGACTCCCCTGGTTAGTCACTTTGTTGAGACTCATAATAAGTCACTAAGGTCCTTTGTTTGGACCATTATTGATAAGGTTCCCTTAAGAAAAGGCCAGGGAGATAGGGTCAATAAACTTGGAGAAAAGGAGGCATTCTGGATCTTTAAGTTAAAGACCAGGATTCCAAGTGGCCTTAATTCGGAGTTTGACCTGATTAATTTTTGGTCTAAATAAACTTTTGGTCTAGAAGAATTTTTGGTCTTGTTAAATTACTGGTGCTGTTATGCTATATTTCAAGTTAGGCTTTTGATCACGTTATGTTTGGTACCTCTATCTGGATTGATAGAGTGAGAGGGGGGTATATCCCGCTACATTTCTTTTGCGTAATCTCCTAAATTTATTACAACTTTTTCTGTATTTTCTCATTTGTTTTATATCCATTCCAATTTGGGGTGGTTTGGAAGGCCCTTATAGGCTTTGTAACATTTGTAGTTTTTGGTTTGAATGATACATCTTTGGACAGTGTTACATTTTACGGGTTTCAGCTTGTTTGCTCCCCTTATGTATCTGTGCCATGCCAGCATAGTTGTGTCTTTCTGTATCAATACTTTTTTCTTATCCCTATCTATAATGATGTGGATATAGTCATATTCCCTTGCTAATTAATTTGACTGATCGGTTTTTGAGCTCTCCTTCTATGTCTATACTCTTCATTTATTGGTTTATTTGTGTATGTGACGTGTATAGTATTGACCACACTTGATCCATAGATTTGTCCACTCTGAATAGGATTGTTGTGGACTATAGATTGATCGGACTATATTCCCGGATGGGTAATTGACTACAATATTATTCGTATTAATATTATTCCTATTGTTTGGTTGTATTTATATATTGGCTCCTTTGTATTCATAGATTTCTACATATTTTGCTCTCTTCACGCTCCCACACAGTCTTGGCTCTGATAGGATTTTCCTTCACTCACTCTGTAGAGTGGGGCTATGTAATCATGTTCATTGGGCTTACTTTGTTTACAAACCGCGTTGACGTATGACACGTAGGCGGGTTTTAGTGGTATTATTGGTTATGCTCCCAGGTGTTATCCTATCAGGAATGATCAGATCGTGTGTTCACTCCCACTTTGAGCCCTGGATTCTGACTCCGTCAATGAATGGAGCGGAGAATCTCCGTAACGGCGGGGCTGGATTTTGGCACTATCCGACCAGCGTCCTGGTGCGTTTAATAAACCGGCTAGTCTTTTCCGGTTCATAAGTATTGGTCTGGAGAACTCACTGATGAAGATTATCATTATTTATTTATTATTGTGCATTCACAGGGGGAGGGGGGGGGATGTGTGTGTGTATACTAAATTAGTTTAGTAGTCTTAGATTGGCTAACAAGTTGCAGGGTGTGTTTCCCGCTAACCAATCAGATTAGGAGCTAGGTTTTTTAAACTTCTATGGTTTATTTGTGTTTTAAGAGGCTATGAGTAAGGCTCACGCCGAAACGCGTTAGCCGCTTTTTTGTCACTAGCTCTACAATTTTTCACCCCCTCTGTATTGTTTGTTCGATTTTTACTAGGGTCATGTGCCCTGTGTATACTTTGTATACTGTACTTTGTGAAGTTATACCCTGTTCATTAAATTTACTCTAAATACTAACGGCCAGTATCAGGTGCTTCTGTTCTCTTGTTCGGTGTTAGGGTTAGACTTAGGTTTAGGGGTTAATAATTTTATTATATTGGCGGCAGGATAGGGGTTAATAAATGTATTATAGGTGGCGACGGTGTAGGGGGGCAGGATAGGGGTTAATAAGTTTTTAATATAGGTGGCGGCGGGGTCCGGGAGCGGCGGTTTAGGGGTTAAACAATTTATTTAGTTGCGGCGGGGTACAGGATCGGCAGGATAGGGGTTAATAAATTTATTATAGGTGGTGGCGGTATGGGGGGGCAGGATGGGGGTTACTAGGTATTATGTAGGTGGCGGCAGGGTCCGGGAGCGGCGGCTTAGGGGTTAATCAGTTAGAGTGGCGGTGGGCTCCAGGTGCGGCAGTTTAGGGGTTAATAAATGTATTATTGTTGCGGCGGGGTCTAGGAGCGGCGGTTTAGGGGTTAATAACTTTATTTAGTTGCGGGGGGCTCTGGGGGCGCCGGTATAGGGGCTAGAACAGTGTAGTTAGTGTGGGTGCTTAGTGACAGCTTGTCAATAAAGCTGTCAAAAAGCCGAAGAGCAGCGAGATCGGATGAGTGATAACTATCACAGTCCGCTGCTCATCGCCCCGTACTTGGTGCGCGGCTTTTTGACAGCTTTATTGATAACTTTGGCAAAATTTTTCAGGTCCGTGGCGGCGATGGTAGGCGAGCTTAGGCGGGCGTATTGGGCCGGCGATGGCAGCTAAGTAGACACGTTGATAACTAGGCCTCAAAGAGGCCTATTTATCAAATATCTGTTGGACCTGATCCGACAGTGCGGATCAGGTCCGACAGACATCGCTGAATGCGGAGAGCAATACACTCTCCGTATTCAGCATTGCACCAGCAGCTGCGCAGTCCGTCTCAGTTCTGCGCAGCTGCCGTTATGCCGAGGCCCCCAGGTTCTCCCGGTGGGATTTTACTTGTTAAAGAGAGGCATATGATATGGTCTTGTCCGCACGCCGGCAGCCACGTCAGGTATCTGTAACACCTCTCTGTTGAAACGGTTAGGCTACTGCACAAATCATAATGTGTGTTATAAACATACAATTGTAAATCAGTACAAACTCAAGACAAATAAAAAAAACGATATCTTTGCTCGGCTACTAAGTTCTTTAGTGACGTCCCAAAAGAGTTACTTTTGTGAGTATTGAGACCTTTATAACTCTGGATATAACAATCTAAACTTGTACAGTTCACTGTAGTAATTAGGTTAATACAGCCTTCTTAGATTAGGACGTCTACTGTCCCAAGGGGATCTTCATCTCAGAGTGGGCGGTGTATACCATCACTTAATCAGGGGATCTTTGGTTCTTCTCCTGGAAACTGTTTGCCACTGTGAGTCTTGTGGTTTTGTTAGGGTAGGGGAGTTCCAACTGCGGGTATCTTGCATCTGGGTTTGTGGTTGTGGGAAAGTTAGGTTGAGGATTTTAGAGAGAGGCTCAAGGTCCTCAGAGTCCTTGTATATGAGGGTTTTACCGTCCTTGTGAATCAAGTGGCTAAATGGAAATCCCCATCGGTATTTTATTTTGTTCTCTTGTAGAACTGAAGTGATGAAATTTAGAGAGCGTCGTTTTTCGATCGTGGTGGGGCAGAGATCCTGAAAGATCTGCAGGTTGTGACCTTGAAAGGACACAGATCCCTGTGTTCTAGCTTGTTTTCAAATTGCTTCTTTGTCTTTAAAGATGGTAAACTTCATAACTATGTCCCGTGGGGGGCTTGCTGGATTTGGTCTCGGACATAAGGCTCTGTGGGCCCTTTCAAGTGAAGAGTCTGATAGTTCAAGTGATGAATCCAACTGTTTAAATAGCTGGAGGAGGTATGAAATCAGGTTCTCCTGTATGATTTCCTCGGGAACTCCTCTAATCCTCAGGTTGCTGCGTCTATTTCTGTTGTCAAGGTCTTCTACCTTTAGTTGTAGCTCATGTATAGCAATATCTAGGCAGTTTAAGTGTTGTATATTGTTGCTGACTTCTGTTTCTAGGTGTTCTTGTCCCTCTTCCAAACATTCGATTCTAGAGCCTAGTTTGTTAATGTCTTTTCTAACAGAGGATATTTCAGATTTTGTAAAGGCTTTTAAATCGGCAATATCAGATTTGGATGAAAGAGCAGAGATTGTAGTTTGAATTTTGGACAATTGGTCAAGGGGAGGTTGAGAACTAGGTGTAGGAGCCTGGGCTGTCATTGTGGTAGATAATTTAGTACCTTCTTGTGGTGTTTGTGAGTTCAGTTCTTGTGGCGAGAAAAAAGAGCTCCCTGAAGGTGTAGTTGGTGCTGTCTCCTTTTTGCCCGCTCTGTTTGATTTACTTGCAGCCATATGCAGGAGATAAGTAGTATATTTGGTGTCTTTTTTTTCAGTGTTGCTTAGATCTATGTGCGGTTAGCTTAGTAATGATCGTCTAGAAATCCTAGAGGGTGAGTTCCTCTTAGGAAGGTGTGTGGCTATTGACTTGTCTAAGTCTTTAAAGGATAGCTTTCCTCAAGAGTTGTTTAAATCATTAGGGCACTACAGTTCTGGGCTGATATTGTTCCCTTTAGGGTGTACAGTTCATCTCAAGTAAGTGGTAGGGGGGTACGAGTTGACTGCAGACTATAAATCAGGTGGGTTTGAGGTGAGATACGCTCCTAAGATGGTTTCACCCTTATAGGTGGTATAGTGCACTTACAAGTGGCTGAGTGCTCTTTTCACCCCAATATGGGGAGAAATTATGTATGGAGCCTTAATGTCTTGTGTTACAGTTCTCACCCTGGTTATACCTTGAATGTTAGGTCTCCTCCCGGTCTGGGCTAGATCTGAGGCATCACTGTGGTACGCATTTTGTGTGCTGTCATGTGTAGTACATATTTTTGTGAGGACTTAGCAGTTGTAGTGACAACTCTCACCGTCAAGAATTGGTGCCGGCAGAGAAGTATTCTCGCTCCCGGTCTGAGTCTTTTATTGAGCAGCATGGCATTGTATGCCGGATTCCAAGATGGCGACCGGACTTTCCTTGGCTGTATGGCCGTTGCTAGCAGATTGCTGTCTCAATCAGCCGTAAACCCTGTCGGCTCCCTTGTCGGACGTCTTTGGAGTCTGGTGGTAATTTACTCTAGCATATTTACTTGTTGAAGTTGCAGGTATGGGTCGCAGAAACAAAAAAGGCTACGGAGCTTCACTGCTGTGCAGCCATTCCCTTGCATGGCTACGCTCTGCCTAATAATAAACCTGATTCTAACAAAAACATAAGCTACCCATTGCCCTGAAAAGGGCATTTAGCTCTTTTAAGAAAAGCCCAAACCCTAAACTAAAAAAAACTCAACCCCAAAAAAAACCTAACACTAACCCCTGAAGATCCACTTACAGTTCCTGAAGTCCGGACATCCAGACGGCAAGAGGTCTTCATCTAGACGGCTCCATCTTCATCCATCGCGGGACCGAATCAGCCAATAGACTGAGAGCTGCTTAAATCCTATTTGTAATGCTCGTGGGATACTCCTCTATCAGACCAAACTCAGCCAGTAGTCTTGTTATCCCAGCGTTGAGCCGGAATGATAGGGAATACCCCAGAGCAGAGAAAGTTAGCGAGATGAGGAAGGCGGCACTCACCACAGGAAGGACAGTCCCCAGTGGCAACAGCAGAGCAGTCCAAGGATGAACCACTAGAATGGTCAGGCAGGCAGGGTTTGTCAACAGCAAAGCAGTCCAGCAGATTGAAGGTTAAGGCAGGTAGAGTAGTCAGACAGGCAGGTTCAGTAACCATAATCAATCCAGCAGTTAAGGGGTAAGGCAGGAGAGTAGTCAGACAGGCAGGTTCAGTAACAGTATTTAGGCACTTCAGAAACCACGATCTGTCACACGCAGGAGTACACAAAGTAACACCTATACTTGGCCAGTGACAGATCGTTTGTGGAAGTTTAAATAGGCGCCAGATTTGTGCCACTGAGGTCTGACCAGCATCAGGAGCATGTGGCGATGATGTCGGCGTTGCACGCATCTGAGCCGACACTGCCCCTGGCAACGAGTACGGAAGGAGACGCTGCGCCCCTAGCAACGGCTAGAGCGGCGCGGCGTGACACTATTGGCTGATTTGGACAGCCAATAGGATTTTAGCTGCCCTAATTCCTATTGGCTGATTACAATTTTCCAGTCAATAGGAATGCAATGGTACTCCCAGTATAAAAGGGGTACCTTGCATTTCAATCCTCGGTGTGCGGCAGACGATCGCATGAAGAGGACCTCCACGTCGAATCGATGGACCTGTGCCTTGGACCTTTGCCTAGACCTCCGCACATTGCCGCTCCGCCTCCGCAGGGAAGAAGTAGATGCCGGTCCCGCTATGGATGAAGATGCCGCCTGGATGAAGATGGAGCTGCCGGGATGAAGATCGTTCAAGCGGGACTTCAACAACCGTGAGTACCTAAAGAGGGGTTAGTGTTAGGTTTTTTTAAGTTTTTTGGGGGTGTTTTTATTTTTCTAGATCTGGGTGGGCACTCTTAAAAGAGCTGAATGCCCTTTTAAGGGCAGCAAAAGAGCTGAATGCCCTTTTCAGGGCAATGCCCATACAAATGCCCTTTTCAGGGCAATGGGTAGATTAGTTTTTTTAGATAGTTTTTTTTATTTTTTATTTTGTGGGTTTGTAATGTTAGTGGGTCTTTGTATTTTTTTCAGAAAAAGAGCTGATATCTTTAGGGCAAAACGTAATTTTAAGGGCTATTGGTAGTTTTATTCTAGATAAGGTTTTATTTATTTATTATTTTTTTTAAATGGGTATTAGAATAGGAATAATTTTTATTATTTTTGATTATGTGTTTGTTATTTTGTGTAATGGTTTTTTTTTTTCGTTTTAGGGTGGGTTTTTCTTTTTAAATGAGGTCTTGGGCATTTCATAAAAGAGCTGAATGCCCTTTTAAGGGCAATGCCCATACAAATGCCCTTTTTAGGGCAATGTTTAGATTAGGTTTTACTTTATTTTTATTTTGTGGGTTTGGGGGGATGGGGGTTAGTAAACTGTTAGGGGGTGTTTGTTTTGTAGCAAAAGAGCTGTTATCTTTAGGGCAATGCCCTACAAAAGGCCCTTTTAAGGGCCCTTGATAGTTTATTACAGATTAGGTTTTTTATTTTTTTAAAAGGGTATTAGAATAGGAATAATTTTTATTATTTTGGATAATTTCGTTTTTTATTTTTTGTTATTTTAGTGTTTTTTATTTTTTGTAATGTTAGGTTTTAGTGTAAGGCAGGTAATATTTTAACTAGTTAGTAAATAGTTAATAATAACTATTTACTAACTAGTCTACCTAGTTAAAATAAATACAAACTTAGCTGTGAAATAAAAATAAAACCTAAGCTAGCTACAATATAACTGAGTTATATTGTAGCTAGCTTAGGTTTTATTTCACAGGTAAGTTTGTATTTAGTTTTAAATAGGTATTATTTAGTTAATAATTGTAACTTTAATTTAGCTCTATTTTAATTATGTTAAATTTAGGGGGTGTTAGGTTTAGGGTTATGGTTAGGTTTAGGGGTTAATATAGTTTACTTTAGGTTGTTGCGATGTGGGGGCTGGTGGTTTAGGGGTTAATAGCTTTATTTAGTTGCGGCTATGTCGGGGAGCGGCAGAATAGGGGTTAATAGATTTATTATAGTGTGGGCGATGTTGGGGTGCAAGGGAATAGGGGTTAATAACTTTAGTATAGGAGCAGCAGATTAGGGGTTAATAGATTTATTTAGGTGGGGACGATATTGGGAGCGGCAGATTAGGGGTTAATTACATTATGTAGGTGTCGGCAATGTTGGGGGAAGCAGATTAGGGGTGTTTAGACTTAGGGTTTGTGTTAGGTTTAAACGTTATTTTTTTTCACCATAGACATCAATAGGGCTGCGTTACGGACCTTTTTCATTTCGGGATCACAGGTGTTAGGTTTTCTTTCATGTAATTGGTTAGGTTTTCTTTCATGTAATTAGATTACGAGTTATGCGTGCTATAGGGAATTTAACAAACGCGACAAAAGTTGCATTATTTCACCCTCAATTGCGCAGCCATTACAAGTTTTGAAACAGCTGGCTTGTGCGTGCGATATGGTTGCATTAAGCTCCATACTGCACAAAATACAAGCGCTGTTTTGACGTGCTCGTGCACGCTTTCCCCATAGAAATCAATGGAGAGAGTGGGTTAAAAAATAACATAATGTATGTAAGAACTTACCTGATAAATTAATTTCTTTCATATTGACAAGAGTCCATGAGCTAGTGACGTACTTTTTTTAATTTTTATCCTTCTGATGATTAGATCTTTTTATTATAATGAAGAAAGTGCTAAATTAATGGTCTTAATTTAATTTATTGATTATCCTGTTAATGGTTATTTCTCACCTCACTCTATATTCACATAACACATATAATATAAAATACACATATGATTCATATAAAACACTTATAATTCACATCATATATAATGCAAATATACACATATGTGTGCAAGATGACTAATCTTTTACATTTTTTTTTTACACATAAATATATACTTTTTTGTATGGAACTGATTTTTTTGCACTTGCACCTTATTACACTTGCATTGTACTTACTTTTGTGGTATAGAAATTTTTTGCACAAGTCACTTGAAATTTTTGCTATTTATTAGTTTTACCATTATAGTGCTATCTGTGTATAGGATTGGTTAGATTTTCAAATATAATTTCGTTGTCTCTGTTTTCCTACTTTGTACAATGACAATAAAACGAATCTAATCTAATCATCTAATCTAAATGGGATATACAATCCTACTAGGAGGGGCAAAGTTTCCCCAACCTCGAAATGCTTATAAATACACCCATCACCACACCCACAATTCAGTTTTTACAAGTTTTGCCCCCTATGGAGGTGGTGAAGTAAGTTTGTGCTAAGATTTCTACGTTGATATGCGCTTCTCAGCATTTTGAAGCCCATTTCCTCTCAGAGTACAGTGAATGTCAGAGGGATGTGACGGGAGTATCACCTATTGAATGTAATGGTTTTCCTTACGGGGGATCTATTTCATAGGTTCTCTGTTATCGGTCGTAGAGATTCATCTCCTACCTCCCTTTTCAGATCGACGATATACTCTCATATTCCATTACCTCAACTGATAACCGTTTCAGTACTGGTTTGCCTATCTGCTATATGTTGATGGGTGTCTTTTGGTAAGTATGTTTTCATTACTTAAGACACTCTCAGCTATGGTTTGGCACTTTATGTATTTAT
The DNA here is from genome assembly GCF_027579735.1 of Bombina bombina. Lineage (NCBI taxonomy): Eukaryota > Metazoa > Chordata > Amphibia > Anura > Bombinatoridae > Bombina > Bombina bombina. The sequence goes on along the minus strand of NC_069503.1, from coordinate 6,579,651 downwards.
ATAAAGTTCTAAATATATGTATTGTACTTATATTTGCCATGATTCAGGTTTAAAGTATATTTCCTTTTGCAGACTGTCTGTTTCATATCTGGGAAATGCTTTTTTATGAAAAATGTATTTCTTACCTGGGGTATAGTCTCTTTTTCAATTGACTGTCTTTAAATTTGCGGGCAGAATTAGTCTTGCGAGGGCGCAAAATGCCAAAGTTTATTGCGTCATTCTTGGCGCAAGATTTTTTTGGTGCAAGTTACGTTCGTTGCCGCAAATTTGTCATTTCCGGCGTCTTAGTCAACACCGAGTCCTTCACAAGGTTGTGTCATCTATGACGCGAGTGTGTCGTTTCCGGACGTTTTTGTCGTCAAAAAATATTTTTCTGTTTGTTGTGCGTCATTCTTGGCGCCAAATATTTTCATTATTTAAGACCCCATTCCTATTTGCCTCTTGCCTTTTTCTATGTCAGAGGGCTATGCTGTTTGCATTTTTTCCCATTCCTGAAACTGTCATATAAGGAAATTGATAATTTTGCTTTATATGTTGTTTTTTTCTCTTACATTTGCAAGATGTCTCAATCTGATCCTGTCTCAGAAATCACTGTTGGAACCCTGTTGCCTGATAACAGTTCTACCAAAGCTAAGTGCATTTGTTTTAAACTTGTGGAGGTTATACCTTCAGCTGTGGTTTGTAATAGTTGTCATGATAAACTTTTACATGCAGAGAGTGTATCCATCAGTAGTAGTTCATTACCTGTTGCTGTTCCCTCAACATCTAATGCACAAGATATACCTGTAAATTTAAAAGAATTTATTTCTGATTCTATTCAGAAGGCTTTGTCTGACATTCCGCCTTCTAATAAACATAAAAGGTATTTTAAAACTTCTCATAAGGTTGATGAAATGTCAAATGACCGGCAACATACTGAATTATCCTTCTCTGATGAGGATCTATCTGATTCAGAAGATCCTGCCTCAGATATTGACACTGACAAATCCTCTTAGTTATTTAAAATGGAGTATATTCGTTCTTTGTTAAAAGAAGTGTTGATTACATTGGATATGGAGTAAACTAGTCCTCTTGATATTAATACTAGTAAACGTTTAAATTCTGTTTATAAACCTCCTGTGGTTATTCCAGAGGTTTTTCCAGTTTCTGATGCTATTTCTGATATGATTTCTAAAGAATGGAATAGGCCTGGTACTTCTTTTATTCCTTCTTCAAGGTTTAAAAAATTGTATCCTTTGCCAGCAATTAGATTGGAGTTTTGGGAAAAGTTGATGGGGCTATCTCTACTCTTGCTAAACGTACTGCTATTCCTACGGAAGATAGTACGTCTTTTAAAGATCCTTTAGATAGGAAGCTTGAATCTTATCTAAGAAAAGCCTATTATTTATATTCAGGTCATCTTCTTAGGACTGCAATTTCTTTGGCTGATGTTGCAGCTGCTTCAACTTTTTGGTTGGAAATTTTAGCGCAACAAGTGTCGGATCATGATTTGTCTAGCATTGTTAAGTTGATTCAAAATGCTAATAATTTCATTTGTGATTTCATTTTTGATATTATCAAAATTTATGTTAAATCTATGTCTTTAGCTATTTTAGCTAGAATAGCTTTGTGGCTTAAATCTTGGAATGCTGATATGACTTCTAAGTCCAGATTGCTATCTCTTTCTTTCCAAGGTAATAAATTATTTGGTTCTCAGTTGGGTTCTTTAATTTAATGTTTCAAAGATATTTGGATCAATTCGATCCAAAATCATTGGATTCAGAGTATTGTCTCTCAGGGGTACAGAATAGGATTCAGAGTAAGACCGCCTGTGAGAAGATTTTTTTCTCTCATGCATTCCAGAAAACCCAGTAAAGGCTCAGGCTTTCCTGAAGTGTGTTTCAGACCTGGAGTTATCAGGGGTAATCATGCAAGCTCCGTTTCAGGAACAGGGTCTGGGGTTTTATTCAAATCTATTCATTGTCCCAAAGAAAGAAAATTCATTCAGACCAGTTTTGGCTCTAAAGAATTTGAATCGATATGTAAGAGTACAAACTTTCCAAATGGTGACTATAAGGACTATTCTGCCCTATGTTCAGCAAGGGCATTATATATCCACAATAGACTTACAGGATGCATAGCTTCATATTCCGATTCATCCAGATCACTATCAGTTCCTGTCAGAAGGCTGAGTTGTTGTTATTGGAAGTAGATTGAAAAAAGGAAGGATCTCAACTGCAGAATACATACAGTAGGAAACTTAGGTTTAAGTGTTTACTTCAGTGTATTCCTTTGTTATTTGGTTACAGGAGATAAGAGATTAGTCCTGTAATTCAGAGATATTTAGTAACGTTCTTGTATGAGTACTACATATAGGCAAATGAGGAAGGATTCATGAAACTCTCCTGTAACGATTAAGGTGCTATCTGTTTGTCTGAATTAACTCTCAGAGAATCCTGTGCAACAAGTAGCTGAGTACTGTTTTCGCTGACAAGTTGTGTGAGAGTGCCGCAAAGCAGCAGATGAAGTCAGCTGGGGCGGAACAGCCTGAGACCGTTCGGTGAATTGATACTCAATTTGCAGCGTAACAAACAATTTACCATCTGAGAAGTTTGATGTTGCAGGAATGCAGTCCTTTTGCTTACCGGTACGTAAACTTGCAATTCAGATGGTGTGAAGCAGGAATCTGTACAATGCTTCAGATGAGGGCACTCAGAGTTGTGAGTGACACTATGAAGCATGCAATGATTCCTGTTTCTCTTTAAGGTATTTGTAATCCTTAGGTGACAGAACTTGAATAAGATCAGTGTTCCGTTAGGTTTGGAATAAGAACTTGTAGATTTTTCCAATAAGGCAGGCAATAGCCAGAGAGGCAAACAGCTTGCTGCGTTTTCCAGCAGCACTACAGAGCTAACAACACGAAAATTAATTAGCAGGTGTTGTAGGGCTGGTCTTCAATTTATAGGGAATTGTTAAAGGTATACACACCTATTCCAGAGGAACCTGACATGTCCCCCCCCTCAACGGGGCTGCACCGCAGCAGAAAGTCCAGGCCTATCAGGATTAGCACGGTGGAAGTGAGCGATCAACCTAGAAGCTTGAAGGTTAGTGAAAGGCTCCCAAGTATCCTCTTCAGAGGTATAACCCTTCCACCTAATTAAATATTGCAATTTACCCCGGAATATCCTCGAATCCAAGATTCAACTTATTTCATAGACTTCTTCAGTCACAACTGATGGTTGCTGTAGATCACTACTGGAGAACCTGGTAGGAGTATACAGGGAGTGCAGAATTATTAGGCAAGTTGTATTTTTGAGGATTAATTTTATTATTGAACAACAACCATGTTCTCAATGAACCCAAAAAACTCATTAATATCAAAGCTGAATAGTTTTGGAAGTAGTTTTTAGTTTGTTTTTAGTTATAGCTATTTTAGGGGGATATCTGTGTGTGCAGGTGACTATTACTGTGCATAATTATTAGGCAACTTAACAAAAAACAAATATATACCCATTTCAATTATTTATTTTTACCAGTGAAACCAATATAACATCTCAACATTCACAAATATACATTTCTGACATTCAAAAACAAAACAAAAACAAATCAGTGACCAATATAGCCACCTTTCTTTGCAAGGACACTCAAAAGCCTGCCATCCATGGATTCTGTCAGTGTTTTGATCTGTTCACCATCAACATTGCGTGCAGCAGCAACCACAGCCTCCCAGACACTGTTCAGAGAGGTGTACTGTTTTCCCTCCTTGTAAATCTCACATTTGATGATGGACCACAGGTTCTCAATGGGGTTCAGATCAGGTGAACAAGGAGGCCATGTCATTAGATTTTCTTCTTTTATACCCTTTCTTGCCAGCCACGCTGTGGAGTACTTGGACGCGTGTGATGGAGCATTGTCCTGCATGAAAATCATGTTTTTCTTGAAGGATGCAGACTTCTTCCTGTACCACTGCTTGAAGAAGGTGTCTTCCAGAAACTGGCAGTAGGACTGGGAGTTGAGCTTGACTCCATCCTCAACCCGAAAAGGCCCCACAAGCTCATCTTTGATGATACCAGCCCAAACCAGTACTCCACCTCCACCTTGCTGGTGTCTGAGTGGGACTGGAGTTCTCTGCCCTTTACCAATCCAGCCACGGGCCCATCCATCTGGCCCATCAAGACTCACTCTCATTTCATCAGTCCATAAAACCTTAGAAAAATCAGTCTTGAGATATTTCTTGGCCCAGTCTTGACGTTTCAGCTTGTGTGTCTTGTTCAGTGGTGGTCGTCTTTCAGCCTTTCTTACCTTGGCCATGTCTCTGAGTATTGCACACCTTGTGCTTTTGGGCACTCCAGTGATGTTGCAGCTCTGAAATATGGCCAAACTGGTGGCAAGTGGCATCTTGGCAGCTGCACGCTTGACTTTTCTCAGTTCATGGGCAGTTATTTTGCGCCTTGGTTTTTCCACACGCTTCTTGCGAACCTGTTGACTATTTTGAATGAAACGTTTGATTGTTCGATGATCACGCTTCAGAAGCTTTGCAATTTTAAGAGTGCTGCATCCCTCTGCAAGATATCTCACTATTTTTTACTTTTTTGAGCCTGTCAAGTCCTTCTTTTGACCCATTTTGCCAAAGGAAAGGAAGTTGCCTAATAATTATGCACACCTGATATAGGGTGTTGATGTCATTAGACCACACCCCTTCTCATTACAGAGATGCACATCACCTAATATGCTTAATTGGTAGTAGGCTTTCAAGCCTATACAGCTTGGAGTAAGACAACATGCATAAAGTGGATGATGTGGTCAAAATACTCATTTGCCTAATAATTCTGCACTCCCTGTACAGTTTCAGTAGGGAGACGTGGAACCTCGGATGTATCCGATAATCGGGAGGTAAAGCCAACGTGACTGCATTTTCGTTTACTATCTTGATTATCCGGTATGGCCCAATAAACAACTTCAAATTTTTTTTACAGGGAGTCTTCAGTCTCAGGTGTTTTGTCGATAGCCAAGCCTTATCTCCAATTTGGTAGGGTGGTGGTTTTCTTCTTCTGGTGTCGTAATAGTGCTTCTGCTGTTCATGCGCTAGTTTGATATCTTTTATATAGGTATGAATCTCCGTTAAAGAATCGGTCAAGTCATCAATTTGAGAAGTAGTGTCTGAGTCGGGTAATAGCTGAAAAGTCGGATGGTAACCATAATTGGAGAAAAAGGGATATGATTTAGTGGAGGCATTGTTTGTGTTGTTGTAGGCATATTCTGCCATAGGTATGTTATAATACCACTTATCTTGTTGGTAGGAGCAATAACACCTGATGTACTGCTCCAGCCATTGGTTCACCCTTTCTGTCTGCCCATTAGTTTGGGGGTAATAAGCTGTGCTGTATCAATGATTGATCTGAAGTACCTTGCAGAGTTGTTTCCAGAAGTGGGAGATGAACTGTGTGCCTCTATCTGTCACTACAACGGATGGCAGACCATGCAAACGTACAATATGACTTAGGAACAGTTCAGTTGTTTCAGCAGAGGTTGGTAATTTCTTGTAGGGTACAAAATGGGCCATTTTAGTGAGTAGATCTACTACAACTAAGATGGTGTTGCAACCATTAGAGAGGGGTAGGTCAACTATGAAGTCCATTCCTAAGGTTTTCCAAAGTCTTTCTGGAATTTGGAGAGGTGTTAATAACCCATATGGATGTTGTTTTTCAGATTTTGAAGTTATGCAAATTTGACAGGAGGATATATAATCTTTAACGGTTTGGTTGATCTTTGGCCACCAGTAGTTTCTTTTTATTAAATGTAATGTTTTATGAATTCCAGGATGGCCAGCGAGAGGGGAATCGTGATGAACACAAAGTATTTCATTTCTTCCTGAGGAAGGTATGTAGAGCTTGTTCTCGGAGTAATACAAGCCATCTGATTTAAGTTGAAGGTTCTCCTTAGGGTAAGACAAGTCATCTAATTGCATAGCACGTAGAGAATCGTGACTAGTAATCGTAGTTCCGATAAAATGGTCCGGAGATAATATGGAGTGAGGAGAGGATTCCAAGGGAGGTCAGTTGAAATTTCCGGAGAGTGCATCTGCCTTTCCATTTTTTGACCCAGGTCTGTGAGTGTTATGGAAATTGAACCTCGTGAAGTACAGGCTTCAACGTAGCTGGCGGGCAGATAAGGTTTTGCTTGATTGCAGATATTCTAAATTCCGGTGGTCAGTGTAAACTAATACAGGAATCTTAGTGCCTTCTAGTAGGTGACGCCAGTGTTCGAATGAGGATTTTATCACAAGGAGTTCTTTCTCTCCGATGGGATAGTTTAGCTCAGGAGCTGTCATCAACCTAGAAAAGAAGGCAACGGGATGTAACGTTTCGGTAGTAGATTTTCTTTAGGAGAGAATAGCACCTAAGGCATACTCCGAGGCATCTACCTCAAAGATGTACTGTAGCTCAGGATCTGGAAAACTGAGTATGGGAGCTGAAACAAAGGAATGTTTCAAAAAGGCAAAGGCTTTGTTGGCATTGGTATTCCAAATGAAGGGAGTTTGTGAACCGGTAAGGCTGCAGAGAGGTCTGGCAATGTTAGAAAATCCTTTTATAAATTTGCGATAGAAATTTGCGAATCCTAAGAAGCGTTGTACATCCTTTTTGCATTTAGGTACAGGCCAGTTCTTTATGGCATCAATCTTATTGTCTTCCATCTTTATCCCAGATGATGATATGTGATAATCCAGGAAAGAGATTTCCGAGGCGTGAAAGACACATTTCTCAGGCTTGGCAAATAACTGGTGGGTCCTTAGTCGTCCAAGAACCCATCGAACATGTTTTCTGTGGTCTTCAATGTTATCAGAATATATCAGGATGTCGTCCAAATACACCACCATACATACGTCCAAAAGATCTCTAAAGATGTCATTAATCAAGTATTGAAACGTAGCTGGGGCATTACAGAGCCCGAACGGCATCGCTGTGTATTCGTATAAGCCATATCGTGTTCTGAATGCAGTGAGCCATTAGTCGCCCTCTCTGATTCTGATTAAATTGTAGGTCCTCTCAGGTCGATTTTGGTGCATATCTTTGCGTTTTTGAGTCGTTCCACTAGTTCCGGTATTATGGGTAATGGGTACCTGTTTTTTACTGTTCGTTTATTGAGCTCACGGTAGTCGATTATGGGTCTAAGTGATTTATCCTTGTTCCTTACAAAGAAGATGTCAGCACCAGCTGGTGAGGTAGATGGCTTGATGAATCCCTTTTTTAAGATTCTCTTCAATGTAGGTTTTCAGATATTCAAGCTCTGGTTGTGACAATGGATATATGTGTCCCACTGGTATAGATTTGCCTGGTAACAGTTCTATCGGACAATCGTATATTCGATGTGGTGGGAGCGACTCGGCTTCCTTTTTGCTGAAGACATCAGTGAAATCGTGATATTCATCAGGTAGAGAGATTTCAGTAATCTGCATAAGTATTTGGTGTAGAAAACATGTGTTGTGGCAATAGTAGGAATTGAAATCCAGCTGCAGAGTCTTTCAATGTATGGTAGACTGATGTAATTGAAGCCACGATAGGCCTAAAACAACAGGAAACAGAGGTGAGGGTATGACATCAAATGAGCTGAATTCTACATGGCCTGTGGCTGTGGTAATAGTATCTGGTTGAAGAGTCGGGTTGTTGGCTTTCAGCACTCCTCTCTCTGAGACATCGGTCAATTTGGATGGATACATTTATCAACCCCTCTAAGGTTCTTGGTAGCTCTATACGTGCCAATTCGTCTTTGAGAGGTTCGGATAACCTGAGCCTGTACTGATTTCGTAGGGCAACCTCACTCCATTCAGCATCAGTTATGTAAAGCTTGAACTCTGTTACATATTCTTCTACAGGCCATCTGCCTTGTTTTAGTGCCCTCCTTTTAGCCTCTGCGGAGAGCTGTTTTTGCTTATCTTCATATAACTTGCTCATTTGATCGAAGAAATCTGTGAGTGAGCCTAGTATTGGATCGTCTTTCTCAAATAATAAGTCAGCCCATATCCTAGGTTCTGCTCTTAAGAAGGATATAACAGTCATGACTTTTATTCTTTCATTATAATATGTCTTGGGTTTCATTTGGAACAGAAGGTTGCATGCATTTTTAAACTGCCTGAAAAATTACCTTTCTCCATAGAATTTTTCAGGTAAACATACCTGTGGTTCAGATGTTGCATCTTTAATCATTGTTTTTAAACTGTCATTCTGTATCTGCAATTCTCTTAAACCCTGAGACAACTGCTCCATACGCTGTTTTAGATTATAGACAACAGTAGATATATCTGCTGGATCCATAATTAGGGCTAATTAATATGTCAGAAGGCTGAGTTGTTGTTATTGGAAGTAGATTGAAAAAGGGAGGATCTCAACTGCAGAATATATACAGTAGGAAACTTAGGTTTAAGTGTTTACTTCAGTGTATTCCTTTATTATTTGGTTACAGGAGATAATAAGAGTAATGTTCTTGTATGAGTACTGCATATAGGCAAATGAGGAAGGATTCATGAAACTCTCCTGTAACGATTAAGGTGCTATCTGTTTGTCCGTTTTTCCATCAGGATCTCAAATCATTAAATTTGAAGGTATGGAAATTGAATGCTTAGTGCTTAGTCATAGAGGTTTCTCTGAGTGATTAATACTATATTGCAGGCTCGTAAATCTGTTTCTAGTAAACTTTATTATTGAGTTTGGAAGGCTTACATTTCATGGTGTTCTTCTCATAAATTCCCCTGGCATCCTTTTAGAATTCCCAGAATTTTACTGTTTCTTCAGGACGGTTTGGATAAGGGTTTGTCTGCAAGTTCCTTGAAGGGACAAATCTCTGCTCTTTCTGTTTTATTTCACTGAAAGATTGCTATACTTCCTGATACAAAATGAATTTTGTACAGGCTTTGGTTCGTATCAAGCCTGTTATTAAATCAATCTCTCCTCCTTGGAGTCTTAATTTGGTTTTGAAGGCTTTACAGGCTCCT